>NC_081558.1:185949963-186144023 GCF_022355385.1 Mustela nigripes
TTTAAGATTTTATTTATTTATTTGACAGACAGAGATCACAAGTAGGCAGAGAGGCAGGCAGAGAGAGAGGAGGAAGCAGGCTCCCTGCGGAGCAGAGAGTCCGATGGGGGGCTTGATCCCAGGACCCTGAGATCATGACCTGAGCTGAAGGCAGAGGCTTTAACCCACTGAGCCACCCAGGCGCCCCCATGAAATATTTTTAAAACGAGACCAAAGACTTCCTATTCACATGAAGAAAAAAGTCTAGAAATTCTCCTAAAATTTGTTTTTCTTGTTACTATTAACATTATTAACTGACATTTTAATATCTATTTGAAATTAATGTCCAGTGTAATTGACTTTTTTGAATATAATTTCATACATTTTATCAGAATCACTGCTGGTGATTACATGAGGATACAGAACAGTTACCTCACTCCATGAAGCCTCCTCTTTGCTATCTTTTTAGTGATACCTTCCATACAACCCTAATTCTTAACCAACACTGATCTCTTTTCTCTTCTTATAATTTTTTTTTTCAAGGATACTACATAAACGGAATCATATGGTTTCTAACTTCTTGAGACTGGGCTTCTTACATTCAGAATAATGACTTTGAGATTCACCCACATTGTGTGAATCAGTGCCCTATGGCTTTTATTGTTGGGCAGTATTCTATTCTATAGGTGTACCAAAGTTTGTGTCTTCTTATGCCAATGGGAGGACATTTCAGGTGGTTTCCAGGTATTGGCAAATGTGAATGGAACTACTATAAGCATTGGTGTACTGGTATTTATAAGAACATAAGTTTTCATATCTCTTCAATAAATACCAAGAAATGAGGTTCCTGAGTCTGTGTGTCTTTAACTTTATAAGAAACTGCCAAATATTGTTCCAGAGTTGGCTATACTAACCCATAGTTAATAATTGTTTATCCCGTAACATATGGATATATAGATACTTTTTAATTTAATTTTTTTGGAGAAGGTGAAAGAGAGAGGGAGGGGGAGAGGGAGAAAGAGAATTTTAAGCAGGCTCTATGCCCAACGCAGAGCCTGAGGCAGAAATCGATTTCACAACCCTGAGACCATGACCTGAGCCAAAATCAAAAGTCAGATGCTTGAGGCAAATAATACATTATACGTTAATTAAAAAGAAAAAAAGTCAGATGCTTAATCATCTGAGCCACCCAGGTGAAATATTTATATGAGAAAATTTATGAATTATGTTATAAACATGACTTGCACAAAAGTTCTGTTAAAAAATGATGTCAAATGAGGCAAACATTTTTGAGTCATTGTAGTTCTTTGATTTTTTTAAATTAACTTTACTTTAACAAGTCCCTTCCTACAGAGGCAGTACCAATGGGCAATAATAAAAAAGATTTTTAAGCAATACTGAGATACAGAAATAAATGATGAATTTATATTAGGTCAAACTTTGTAATGAACTGTAATATATGAGTACATGTAACTAGCTTAGAAATTATTGCAAAAATTTTAGTTTTTGTTACTTTTAGGAATGCTCCTGAGTAGCTCATGATGTGCAATGCTATGCTTTTTCAATGACTGGAAGGACTTACAGTGCGCCTGCATAGCTCCGTCAGTTGAGTGTCTGCCTTTCACTTGGGTCAGGACCTCAGGGTCTTGGGATCAAGCCCTGCATTGGGCTCCCAGACTTGGGGAGTCTGCTTGTCTGTCTCCCTCTGCCCCTCATTCCTGCTCGTGCTCCCTCTCTCTCTCATTCTTCTCTCTTTCAAATAAATAAATAAAATATTTTTTTAAAAATGAAAAAACTTACAAATAAAATGCACACAATTTTAATGTATTTTCACATTTTATAATGTTCTATATATGGACTGGTAATATCTAGCTAGCTTATGACAATTGATAACTCACAACTCTAAGTGTCAAGACATTCAAAGATACAAATGAGAAAAGAAGTCATCCATGACTTTATTGCTGACTATAGCCTCCTTTCCTTAGATTGTGTCTACTTTATGATCATGTCAAAATTGAAAAAGCAAACAAGGAATTATAAACTTTTCATTAAACACAAGGAAGAAGAACCAGTGCTCTGTACATTCAATATTACATCCTGTGAAACCCTGTTCAGCACAGAGATAAACTGTGTCACATTAAATTTGCTGTGAGCTTGACCCTCCCAGTCTCTGACAATCCTCATTTTACCAACAAAGACAAATGAAGGAACAGAAATTGTAACATAACTTTGATCGTTCTATCACTGTCAACTGCAAACAAAATCATTTACTCTGAATAGTTTTTTTTCAAAAAATATCATTTATTATACTTTTTATCTTACCTATTAATACCCAGCTACAATAATGTTTTCTGATATTAGAACTATGTATTAGGTGGAAAAGTACATTTGTATTTTAATTAGATTTTAAATATTCTTGAAGCCTTTTCCCTGCAGAATAAAATAAAATTAATCTTGTGAATATTATTAGTATCTACTTTTTATTTGTCTCGTTACTTGTAGTTCTTGCTTTATCTAATGATATAAAAGGACCTTACCATGCTGTAGTTGATAAGACATTTATAAAAGTAGTTATGGCTAAGAAACTATACGGGATAAAATTTCTACATAAAATGTCCTTGTAGCTAAACATTAACTTCATTTTCCAACTCTTATTTAAAATCAATACAATAAAAAGAAACTTCAGTCACTAAAATTTTACTGTAATGATTTTGAATAAAGTCATAAAAGATAGCTCTATGAACTTACTTAAGCATTTAAAAAGAAGGTTTTCTTTCATGTGTTAATATCAAAAATCCTTCTGCTGTTTAAAAGGTTTTTAATTCATTTTTTGTACCATATACAAGCTAAAAAAATTGGGGGAATCAATCTAGATATATAAATAAAGCAGATAGAAATGTATCTAATTTATCTTTTGAGAGCTGTGAACAAAACTTTCATAATTGGATTTTCTAAAACTATAGAGATCCTCGTTTATGCCAGTGGAATTTTGATAAATGTGGACTCTCTATATTCAATATCTCTGTCCCTCGGTTCTCTTTTTTATTTCTTTTTTAGCAGATATTTAATCAAAAATTTATATCTATTGTGTATTTTTTAATGTGGTAAGAACATTTAATTTCTTTTTTTCTTTTTATTTGACAGAGATCATAAGTAGGCTGTGGGCGGGGGGGAAGTAGGCTCCTGGCTGTGCAGACAGCCTGACGTGGGGCTCGATCCGAGGACCCTGAGCTGAGATCATGACCGGAGCCAAAGGCAGAGGCCTAACCCATTGAGCCACCCAGGTGCCCCTAGTGGTAAGAGCATATAATGTGTAATCGATTCTCAATAACTTTTTGAGTATACAACACAGTATTATTAACTAGAGGCACAATGTTGAACAGCAGATATTTAAGACCCATTCATCTTGTATAACTGAAAATCTACACTTAATATAAAGCACCTTACTGTGGTGTATATAAACAAATATATTTAATATTATAAACACATGTTATATAGAGTTAACCTGTTTTGTGACATAGCCACTGTTGGATTATAGAGTAGCTCTATTTTCTGAAAATTTTGAGGAACTTCCATACTCTTTTCCATAAGTGCTATAGTAATTTAAATGGCCACCATGGAATACCGGGGTCCACTTTTCTCTACATCCTCACCAACACATGTTATATTTTTTGTTTAATAATTACCATCCTAATGGGTGTGAGTTGATATTTCAATGTGGTTTTTCTTTCTTTTTTTTTTTTTTTAGATAATATTTATTTTAGAGAGAGAGAATGTGAGTTGGAGGGGAAGGGCAGATGGAGAGGGAGAGAGAGAATCCTAAGCAGAATCTGAGTGCAGAGCCCAACATAGGGCTGGATCCCAGGATCCTGAGATCATGATCTGACCCAAAATCAAGAGTTGCATGCTCATCAGACTGGGCCACCTAAGTGCGTCTCATTGTGGTTCCGATTTGCATTTCTCTGATGATGAGTAGGTTGAGCACCTTTTCATGTATCTTTTGACCACCAAATATCCTTTGGAAAAATGCTTATTTAGGTCCTTTTTCCATTTTTAAATTTTTTTCTTTTCTTTTCTTTCCTTCTTTCTTTTTTTTTTTTTTTTTTTCGCTATTGAGTTGTAGACTATTTTGGCTATTAGTCCCTTACCAGATGTGTGGTTTGTTATTATTTTGACCCATTATATAGCTTGTTTTTTCATTTAATGATAATTTCTTTGCTTTTCAGAAGTCTTTTTTTTTTTTTTTAAGTTTGATGTAGTATACCACTTGTTTGTTTTTGCATTTGTTGCCTGTGCTTTGAGGTTGACCTCAAAAATCACTCTCTAGACCAATGTCAAGACCAATGTCTTCTACAAGTTTTATGGGTTTAGGTCATCTATTTCAGTTTAATCTACACTGAGTTAACTTTTGTGCGTGGCATAAGATTGGAGTCCAATTTCAATATTTTGAATGTGACTATCCAGATTTTCCAGTACTACTTAATTTTGCCCTACTGTCTAGTTTTGGAGGATTTGTCAAACGCCAGTGGACTGTATATGCATGAACTCATTTCTGGGCTCTTGATTCTATTCTGTTGGTTTTTGTTTTATTCCAGTACCATACTCTTTTGATTATTATAGCTTTGTAATATAGTTTAAAATCAGGAAATGTGATGCCTCCAGCTTTGTTTATTCTCAAGATTACATTGGCTATATGGGGTCTTTTGTGGTTCCATACAAATTTAGGTATCTTTTCTATTTCTGTAAAAATGTCATTGGAATTTTTATATGAATGGGATTAAATCTCTACATCATTTTACATAGTATAGACATTTTAACAATATTACTTTTTTCAGTCCATGTGCCCGTCTATTCTCTTAATACAATTTGATCCTGTCCTTCTCATTCACACATATATTTCATTCCTATGGAACCTGATTCATTCAACTGTTTTCAATATTCTTAAATCATTACTGATACTATTTTGTCATGACCAGTCTGTCTCTTTTTCTCTTTAGTAAATATTTTATGATATTTATGTTACTTCTTTTAGCAATATAATTTTTAGAATCATTTTTTCCAAGTTTCAAAGAAAATTCCACTGGTATTTTATTTTAAATTCACATAAACTACAAATTAATGCTAGTAACAAGTATGCTTATAACATTTTTTCATAGGCAGTATGTTTATCCATTTATTAACATATTTTGAGTATCTCAGATATTATTTTCATATTTAAAAGAAGTCTGTCAAAGAAGGCAGACCTGCACAGCCTGCTGACTGTCGCAGGTTGCCTAAGAGCTGGCCTGGGGTTGGAAAGTTTCCTTACATGAAGACAAGGAGCCCTCATATAGACTGTGTTGGGCACAACGACTTGTTTGAGAGTATCTTTTCCTGTTCTAAGCTTTATGTACACTTTTGTTATGCTAAAAGCAAGTGCATTACGTGGCATCTGACCAACAGTCCCACTGTTGTGTCTGTTCCCAGAGGGAAGGAAATGAAGTTTTATGCCTGCAGCATAAAAAGAATATATAGAGACTATCTCCCAACATCGGTTGTTGTGTAAGACCCACTGACCCCTGACGGCAGATACTCACTATTGAAACTGATATTTCTCTGTCTCTTCTTTATTGAATAATGTGTCATTCCATTCAGTGTCTGTGTGAGTTGTAATTTTCTTGGCGACCCTGACACCTGCAAACCCATGCAGTGGGTTGATATCCTGGGATTGCTGCTCCTGGATGCAAGCACTGTAATGCTCTTTGCTGCCCTCCATACAGTGGGACCCCCCTCCTGGAGATGGGAACACATGCATTTTGCTAGACAACACTTATACGATATATTATTAGAACTGTTTTACAGATGAAGAAAGAATTTTTTACCCTTTTAAAAAGATTTTATTTATTTGACAGAGACAGTGAGAGAGGGAACAAAAGCAGGGGGAGTGGAAGAGGGAAAAGCAGACTTTCTGCTCAGCAGGGAGCCCAGTGCGGGGCTCTGACACAGGACCCTGGGGTAATGACCTGAGCTGAAGGCAGATGCTTAATCACTGAGCCACTCAGGCACCCCAAATTGTTTGCTTTAAAAACTGTTTTAATAATTGTCCAATATCCTAAAGCTATCAAGAAGTGATTTTGGCTTCAGTTCCACTGGTTTTTGACTCCAAATTTTATTTGTATAGTCACAAAATTTTCCTTTTTACTTCTATAGTCACTGTAAACATTCTATTTATTTTATCTTTCTACAGTGTTTTGTGATGGGGGCCTGGGTAGCTCAGTGGGTTAAAGCCTCTGCTTTCATCTCAGGTCATGACCCCAGAGTCCTGGGATCAAGCCCTGCATTGGGCTCTCTGCTGAGCAGAGAGCCTGATTTCCCCCCTCTCTGTCTGCGTCTCTGCCTACTTGTGATCTCTGTCTGTCAAATAAATTAATAAAATCTTAAAAAATGTATATAATGTTTTGTGACTACTGTAGGTATAGAATCTATATCTTTTTAATGAAAAACATGTCAATTTACAAGGTATCAGTAGGTAGAGATATCAAGGATAATAGATGCACATACTGCTAGGAGAAGCTAAAAAACAAAATTAATATTTCTATTTTTAAAACAATTATTAAGCATTAGAATTTTGATACTTAGTAGATAGAAGAGTCACTGGGTCACACTTGAAATGAGATCACTTAAATTAGTTCAGACAGATTTCTAAGACAACTGCCTTTTTTTAACCTTGCAAAAATAAGATTGGATTGCCCATCAAACTGCTCCCATCTTATAAAAAGTTATTAATATCCAATCTAAAGGGAATGATTTATGTAAGTAAAGCAGTTTAAAAGAGAATAAAATATGAACAGGGAGACGAAATACAAGTCTAGAATTGTGCACAATTTTGCAGAAAGATAAAGGTCAAAAGGATCATACTTAGAAAGGACATGAAAATCACCACAGTAATGTGCTATAATCCATAAACTATAATTTCACAACAATGGCATAATAGAATATAATAGATCTGCCAATCAGAGAATTTTTGTAATTAATCATTTATAAATTCAGAAAGTTTATCAATGGGATTTCAAGTGGACTATTATTTCTTTTTTTTTCAAATGGACTATTATTTCTAATTCATTTATCAGTACATTCAAAGGATGAGGTTAACCATTCTCTGATTAGAATTAGATTACTCAAATATACAAGTAATAATAATACAAATAACATCATTTCAAGGGTAAATGACACACATATCTGAGAAAGAACCTATAAGGTATTTGCATGCCATGTCATAAAACAGCTTCTTCATGATCAAGAAACAGTTATTTGTTATTTTCACAATTCATCTCAAATTTATATTGGTGAATAATCAATATTTTGTTTTAAACAAAGTCTTGATTTCTAATAACTATTGAGCTAAACAAGTGCCATTGCAAACCTTTAGTTGATTCTTTTATTTGTGTACTTCATTTATAATGTACTTAACAGCAGAAAATTATTTTTTTTAGTATTTACGAGTCGCCAAAGTGAAATTGAGTGAAAAGGTAACTAACACTCTATTCAGAGTTGAGCATCTACCTTGTGTCAGTTAGCATTTTACAACATCAATTTAATTCAGTAAAATATTGACACTGAAGAAAAATCAAAGACAATATATTATGAAGACAAAGACCAAGTCTTCACTGTCAGACAGACGTGGATTTTGTAACTAACTACCTGTATGTACAATTTTTTTTCAAGTTGAACTTCTCTAAGCTCCTATATCTTCATTCTTAAGATAGTAATAGTAATAATAATAATAACAACAACAACAATATGTATTCAAGAGACTGAATAAAACCAGTAAATGGTGCATTGAATGTAAAGTTTAGCAGATTGTAATATTCATTAACTGTGAGTTGTTAATTTAGAACTCAGGGGCATTAAGAAACACATCCTCAATTATTAACACTATCAAATCATCTATAAATAAGATGCTTACAAGATACATACAAGAAGAAAAGAAATTCTGATGATCCTTCTTGGTGCATATTAAATATGTACTATATTTGTTGAAGACCTTTATTCAAAAATCTCAGTACAAAGCTCTGAGACTAGACTCAAATCATAAAATTCATGGTTTTCAAAAAATATCACTTAGGATTCTTTGGCTAGTCTGATTTTTATCCTGGGCTAACTTTTAAATAGAAAAATTACTAAGTGAAATATGTCATCAGAAAAAGACAAATACCATATGATTTCACTCGTATGAGGAATCTAAGAAACAAAACAGATGAAGCTAGGGGAAGGGTAAAAAAAGAGAGGGAAGCAAATCACAAGAAACTCTGAACAAGAACAAGGATGGTTGCTGGAGGGGAGATGGGTAGGGGATATGCTAAATGGGTGATGAGTATTAAGGAGGGCACTTGTGATGAGCACTGGGTGTTGGATGTAAGTGATGAATTACTAAATTCTAATCCTGAAGCTAATATTACACTATATGTTAACTAACTAGAATTTAAATAAAAATTGAAAAAAAAAAAACTAAACCTTTCAGAGCAAATATAAAAATAAATAAATAAATAGACTCCAAGTAGTTTTGGTGGAAATACTAGGTTGCAAATTGAAGGGGAAAATCTTATAGAATTATTTCAGCAAAGGACACACTGTTCCCCTATATCCCTGTGCATTAGTATGCAATCTTGGTTAATGCCAGGGATAGGTGAAGCAGATAATCACAGTTGGGTAACCTGAAGATAAAGCGAAAGCTATCTAAGACATTTTACTGGGATCAGGCTGGGAATAAGTGTCAAAATTCCTAATAGTGAAATTTCACTGCCATTTTCCTCTTCATCTGTGTTTTTTTTTTTAGATCACAAAGTCAAAAACAGAAAATTTATGTAATTGACTCTTTGCACATTAAAATTTGGTTGCAAAACAATTGGGTAGAAACTTATGTATGATTACGTGAAGAGCAGCATTTCTTAAAAAAACAAAAACAGAACTAAGAAACAAAACCCCTTAAAATCTTTTTGTGTTATGTATCAAAACAAAAAATCCCTTTGTATTATGGATCAAAAAATGTTATGTGAATTTAGAGAAAATTCACATCTTGAGTAGTGTAGAGTGTAGTTTATTCAGAATTTTATTCAGGATATTGGATAAAAAAGGTTAAATAACTTCTTGGCATTTATAACACATTTTGTGGTCATTTCTCTTTATTTTACATGTATAAAGCAAATTATAAACTTTGGGAAAAGTATCCATATGCATAAAATAAACATAGCCACATCCATATTGGCATCAATGAACCTTTAAACAAACTTGCCTTCATAGTGAAAAAATACATTTCAGGCTTTATGTTATCTATAGCCTTGTGCTATCCTAATTTAATTCACCCACCAATATATCGATTTCATACTTCAGTTTACTTACATAGTCATATTCTAAATTACAGAACTTTTTTTTTTTGCTAGATAATTAATTACCTGATTTTTTGCCTTTAATTTATTATACTATGGTTTATTTCAAATTGAAATGGATAAAGTACCACTCTCTTCAAATAACTATTGCCTTTTACCTAATGATCCAATAAATTAATGCTTTTTTGATGGGTGTGTACACTGCTTTTCCAAACTCAATAGGAAGTTGTGAGTGCTTTTATGGAGAGGCAATATTTCCTCTTGTTCTGAATTTCTCAAAGGATCAGCAGTTAATGTGGTATTTTCTGTAACAATTAAATTAAAGTGCTAGAGATTTGTTTCTCCATATGTTCAATTTTTTTGATTAAGTAATGCCTTAAAGGACAATTTTAATATGGTAAGTGCACTACCTGCATGAGCCAGACTTCATTTGTTAAATAATGAGTGGCTTCTTGCCATTACATTTTCATGCAAAATGATGGTTATATAAACCTTACAAAGTAGAGAAAATATATTCATCTGTGAAGGCCAATACTGAAAAACAAATACCAAAGAATATTGCATATGGGAAAAATAAATAAATAAAAATTATAGACAACAAAGTGTGGTATCAACCTATAGAAAATAAAGTGGCATCATTTATGAAAGTAAAGATTAAGCAAAATGCATTTAATGCATCCTAAATAAAAGTTTACATAATGTGACATTCATTTGTCATTTCATATTTTATCTGAATTTGAGGAGATTCTTTAACTGGAGTATGGGTAGTAGCCACTTCTTTACAAGATGTGAGACTAACTTTGAAATCAAGATAGACCTGCAAGGTTAAGCAAATACTTTCTGAACACTTAGATATTCTGCTGAGAAAATTCTAAAAGAGGAGGTCAAATTCTTATGCATAGCAATATTTAAAAGTCTTCTACTTGTGGATGTGATGGAGTGACTGGCACCATATCTGTATCCTATGAACAACTTAAAATCTGGAAAAATGCATTTTTAAAAATCCAATTTAGTTCAGTCTTCAAACGATAGGCAATACATAACTATAATTCCTCAGAAGAATGGATCCACTTATGAGCCCTGATAAGCCCTACAATTTTCTTCTGCCAGGAAGTGGTTCCTAGGTAACCGTATAGGATAGCAGCCTCCTTACACTGGGGAGACAATCAAAGGTTGAGAAAGCAGATGCACCTGTAGTTTGCTAGTAGAGTGCCAGAGAGGAGGAAGGTATACGGAAAAACATAAACAAAACCAGAAACTCAAATAACCTCTAAAACTAGATAGGGTTCCCCTTAAATCTGTTGTACAATAACAAGCCACAGATGAGTAGGATAAAGTCCTATTTCAATAGGCAAAGGAGGACTTTAGAGACAAAAGTTGATTAATTCTCAGAGCTCATTCTGGGTTGGGAGATATTCTAGTGCTGACTGGTCAAGGTGGAGAATCCTCATTAAAAACCTGGTGCATTAGTGGACACACAGTAAGAATCATGCCTTCAAGTAAGCCTGAATTATTCCTAGAGACAAGTATGCTCTTAATTCGTACTAATGAGTCTCCAAAGGATCCAGATAATTGGCAAGTATTACAACTGCTTAAAAAACAAACAAAAAAACCACCAAAAAACCTGTCCTCTTTAAAGAACACAATTCTCAGAACTCAATAATGTACAATTTATAATATTTTAGCTCTAGTCAATAGTTACCAGTCATGTACAGTTCTGCTTTAGCTTAGAATGTAGAAAGCTGCAAGACAAGGTTATTCTCATCTTAACAGTGAGAGAAAATCTGGACAATCTACAAAATCATATGTTGTAACCCCAAGAGAGACACTTGGGTTTCAAGACAACAGGCAGACTGAATTCTGAAGAGTGGTAAGCTACTCTGAGGACAGTGGGAAGATTTTAGCAGATCATAGATGGAGGTGGCAGTCATAAAAATTACATAAGAAAAAAACACCTGAAAATTCGGTGAGTTCTTAAAGGCCAAGTGTGGCCTGGCATGGGAGTTTAAACTGATGGAAGCCCTGTATACAATAGGGGTCCTCAATCAAGCCCTAGCCCTTTTCAGCCCATAAGAAATGTTCGGAGCAGGAGAGTCAGTCTAAGAGAGACCCTTTGCTGGTCCAGGCATTTGGGGCTAGAGTACTAAGACTGGAACAGAAGTATCAAGCAGAACTCATTTGTGCTCCTGACCCTAACACTATCACAGAGTAGTGAGCATCTGAGAATAGGTACAACATGTGTCAGCCCCATGAACCTTCAGTGGGAGGGGAATTGCCTGTTGCTGCGGGCTGAGCACTACTGATCAGAGTCTCCTCTGACCTGAGGGAGAACAAGTGTGCTAGAGCGAGTTGTTCTGTGGAACAGCAGATTGGCTAGAACTGTTGAAGACAAAATGTGGAATAAGAATGCTGAGAAACACCACCCGGCACTTTAGGCCTCACGTTAAAAACCAGTTAATGGCTGGGAAGTGCTGCAGGGATTTGAAGCCTGTGGCACGTTGAAGGTAGATGCAACAATAAACTCAAACCAAGGTCAATCACCTTCCAGACTGAACCAACACCTCCTCCCAGAGACCTAAAAGAGGAGGCATGTGTGAAATAATACAGATTATTTAACTCAGTGTCTACAGTTCTTTTGCACATGTATCATCAAAAAACTATGAAACAGAATAAGCTATAATAATAAAAATATAATAAATTGTAAAAAAAAAAAACCCAATAATGTACTATCCATTATGAAGAGATAAAATAGTCAACATCACCAGAAATGGATACGCCCGGATGCTGGAACTATCAAACATGGTCTTTGAAGTAACTCTCATAAATATGTTAAAGGAAATAGTGAAAAAACTGGATGATGTGGATGGACATATCTCATCAGAGTAACATAAACCATTAAAAATTCAAATTAAAGTGCTAAAAATTGAAAATATGATAGCAGAAATGAAGAATTCCTTTAGTAGAGTTTTCAGAAAACTGGAGGCACCAAAGCAAAGAAAGTAAACTTGAGGATAAGTCAGTAGAAATTATACAAACTGAACCACAATGAGAAAATCAGAGAGAAAACAAACAAACAAACAAACAAACATGCATTGGAGAAATTAAGAGTATAATATGAAGTATGTAATAGGTATGTAATTTTTGTATCAGAAGGATAATAAAGAGAAAATGAAGTAGAAGAGATTGATGAAAGATAATGGGTAAAATTCTTCCATTTGTGAAATTCATAGAAATTCGTGGAAGTCATGAAAAACAAAAAGTCTCAGATTCAAAAAGCTCAGAGAAGCCCAAGGACGGTAATTATAAAGAGAAATGCATTGAGACACATCAGAGTTAGACTACTGAAAACCAAAATAAAGATTTTTTTGGGGGGGGGGTCAACAAGAGTCAGTACATACAGAAGAAAAATGAAAATAATAGTCTCCTATTGCTGGTGAAGACATAGAGATAGTGACCAGATTTACCCCATTATGTGAAACAACTATTAAAGAGAGATTAACTATATGGAACAAAGATAGTCAACACATGAGACTTGGAACAAAGAATGTTAATCCTTGGAAGACAGGTAAACCTTGCAAAAGCCTCAGTTTACTACCTGGAAAAATTCTTCAATACATATGCAAAGAATACTTTTTTTGTAGTCAGCTTTGACAATCTTTGAAATGTAGGAAGTAAAATTGCTGAATCACATTATATATATATTTTTATGACTTTTGAAATAATTTAATACTTTCCTCTTCACATCTGTCAGACCAAGGCATATACACATCACGAGTATCTGAATGGATTTTTTTCAAATTTTTATAATTGCCTTGTTTTCGTTTGCTTCTACCATTTCTTGCCAGGGAGAAGTCCATCTTATTTTTATGTCAAAGCCTAGCCCAATCCCTAAAATATGCAGGAGCTGGAATTTAATAAGACTGTATATACTCAGTACATGTATGACAGGCATTATCTACAAGTACAAATTTATACCACATAACCTCTGAACAAAGCATCTCTGAGCTCAGAAGGAAGAGAGATGTATTCGTTATCAGCTAAGTAAAAAGTATCTAAAGAGATGGCATAAAATCCAGGTGCTTTAGGAGGGAGGACAAAATAGTAATCAATGGCTCATCAATTAATAAAGGAAGGTGTCTTTATTACAGTAAAGTTGTTAACACTTGAGCTTGCCCTTGAATGAACATGAAATTTCAGTGTGGGCAATGAAGCTTCCATAGCCTCCAAAGTATAATATTTCTTTGAGAATTATTAAATGGCTAGAATTTGGGGGAGTGACTGTGAAGCTAACTTAAAAGTAGATTAGCAAAAGAATTTATAGGTGTGAAGCCAAACCAAGGAGTTGGGACTAGTTTTTGTTTTGTTTTGTTTTGTTTTGTTTGTTGGTTGATGTTGATGGTGATGTCTTTGCTTACGTAGTAAGGAGAATAAATTTGTTTTTGTTTATTTTATTGACTTTTGATTAATTTGTTAACACTATGAAGAATATATTGACTATGAATGGGATGAGACAAGATGGATATTAGGAGGCTACTAAAATGATTTAAATAAAATGTTATAGAAGCCTGCACTAAGTTGTACCATAACTTATAGCACAAACAGACTGGTAGAGAATTGAAAGTCAGGCATCCAAACAGATTTCTCTAGTTTTTCTTTTAACAATAATAATAGATGTTTTCTGATCTTGAAAAAAAATTATTTATTTATCTATTTGAGAGAGAGAGAGAGAGAGAGAGCACACATGAGCGGGTGAAGGGGAAGAGGAAGAAGAAGCAGAATCTTTGGCTAAGCAGGAAAATTTAGGTGGGGCTCAATCCCAGGACATGGAAATTACGACCTGAGCTGAAGGCAGGAGCTTAACCGACTGAACCACCCAGGTGCTCTTTGGCTCTTCTAGTTCTTAAAGGTTGGTCTCAAATGTTTAAATTTCCTGAGCCATGATAAATATCATTTATTATTTATGAGATTTGACTCAGCATATAGACTAAGAGTTTTCTTAGTGCTGTAGACTAAGAATTTTCTATATGCTGGTTTGAGTTGCCTGGCAAATAAGTAATGCTATAGTAGGACAATGTCATCAACAGAAAAAGTTCAGTGGTGCATGTAATTGAAGAAAAGAAATAAGAAAGCAATCTTGATTGTGTTTTTATAATCCAAGACAGTAAAGTTGATCATTGCTGCAATTATCTGGGTTCTTAGTCAAATAAGTAATTGAGCTATTAACAGAAAGATTATGAGGGAAATACACAGACCCTTAGCCACTGAGTCAGAAGTAATGGGAAAACAGTGCTCTTGATGCTTTACTCGTCGTAGAGAAATAATTTAGAGGATGTGGGGAATACAGAGAAAATTAGTAAATCAAAATTATATTGAAATCATATGTGGCATGAAAGAAGGAAACATGTCTATTTTTTCCCAGCTTATTTTTTTTTTATTCTTTTAAGTTTTAATTTAAATTCCAGTTAGTTAACATACATTATAATTTCAGTCTCAGGTGTATATTTTAGTGATAAAACACTCCATCCAATACCCAGTGCTCTCCTTCATCCTTATCACTGATTTCTCCCATTGCCCCCCCTCTGGTAATCACTGGTTCGCTCTCTATAGTTATGACTCTGTTTGAATCCCTCGTTTTCTCTTCCTTTACGTTTGTTTGTTTTGTTTCTTAAATTCCACACATGAGTGAAATCCTATGGTATTTGTCTCTCTCTGACTGACTTTAGTATGCAAATGGGAAGATTTGAATGAAACGTGTCTTTATATTAATAACAACGTTTTATTTTTTCCCTTACGTATCCCTTTGTTATACTTACTTGGAAGTATATCAATATTGTTCAATATTATTCAAAATTAGTAAAATACTATATTGGTAATAAATTAAGAAATATGTTTTATGGAAGAATTGGATAATTTACAATCTCTCATTGCACATTACCAAGCAAGTTACATATGAAAACAACATTTTTTTTCATTCTAAACAAAGCACAAAAAGAAAGGTTTAGAAGTTTGGCTTCATAGGAATTAAAATCCTATTTTTGTTAAAGTAGCTAGCTAGCTTGCTTTTTATTGTGCCTGTGTGTGTATAATGCTTGACGAGTGATAGTCATTAATGTGAATCCTATGTTTAATTTAACCTCAGAAAAAAACTGAGAAGTGAGAAGATAATTAAGAAGTTATGGTTTCCAAATACAAAGAATTTTTTTTTTAAGATTTTTATTTTAATTTATTTGACAGACAGAGATCACAAGTAAGGCAGAGAGAGGAGGAAGCAGGCTCCCTTGCTGAGCAGAGAGCCTGATGCGGGCCTCGATCCCAGGACCCTGAGATCATGACCTGAGTTGAAGGCAGAGGCCTTAACCCACTGAGCCACCCAGGCGCCCTCCAAATACAAAGAATTTAAGTACACTTTTCAAGGAGGCTATCAAGTTTACAATTCTGTGTCAAAGAGATTATCAAATTTAAAGATTTCAGTTTCTTTTGGATTTAAATTTTTACATAAAGAAATTTTAATGTAGTTTTAATTTAATCACAATAATTTTTATTCTTTTTTAAGGATTTTATTTTTTTTTAAGATTTTATTTATTTGACAGAGAGAGATCACAAGTAGACAGAGAGGAAGGCAGAGAGAGAGAGAGAATGAGAGAGGGAAGCAGGCTCCCTGCTGAGCAGAGAGCCCCATGTGGGATTCAATCCCAGGACCCCAAGATCATGACCTGAGCCGAAGGCAGCAGCTTAACCCACTGAGCCACTCAGATGCCCCTGGGATTTTATTTCTTTATTTTTGAGAGAGAGAGAGAGAGAGAGAGTACGAGGGGGTAAGCAGCAGAGGGAGAAGCAGACTCCCTGCTGAGCAGGGAGCCCGATGATGATGCCCGGTTTGATCCTGGGACTCCAGGATTATGACCTGAGCTGAAGGCAGAGGCTACCCATGCGCCCCAGTAAATTTTATTCTTACATGCTTAAGGTTCACAATATAACGTTAAGTGAGAACAATACATACAACTTTATGTACTATAACTCCCAAATTAAAAAATATTTATTTATCATTTATGTAACCAGACTATGAAAATTTCCATTCCTTTTCCTCCATTTTCCCTCTCCTCACCCTCATAACTATTATTTTCCTCCTCATAATTCCTCCTCATAATTATTATTTCTAGGAGGTAAAACCAAGCATTTATTCAATCATTTATTAATTCATTTATACATTTTTAACTTAACAGTGAATTGTGTAAAAGATACAAACACAACATTGAAAAATACACTTAACAATTAATTTCACTTTTCAGTCAAACATAGGAAATAAGCAAATTTTTAATTGCATCAACTTTAAAAATGTATCATAATAGCATTGGATAGTGGGGACAGCACTCACATATCCTGAAACCTTTACAAAACCAATTTTGATGTGAATATAACCTATAACTAGTACCTTAATAAAACTTCCCTGTGAAATAATAATTTGTACATAGATAGTATTAGGTCTTCATTAATAGCAGATTATCTTTTCTTCTACCTAAATCAAATTAAAAGGACATCCATTAGTAAAATTCTGGACTAGCCCAAGAATGTTAGAATGGTATAAAAAATAAAGTCCCTGAAGGGGAAGGACTCTAGAACCCTTCAAGTGTGAGTATTGTCTGAATTCTTCCAAATAATTTTCTCAGGATTGAAACAGTCCCTGGTCATTTGAGGGTGATATTTTTGCAGCATTATGACAAAGTGAAGTATGTATAAGACTCTTATATTGGCTTGGGTTTGGAAAACTCCAGGGAATTACCTTAGCAGGTCTGATTAGGGTAATGTATGCATTATCAATGAATCAATCACTTTGACCAGAAGAGTGAAGGTGGTGGTGACAGATCTCATATAAGGAGGCTATCACTCTCTTTTAGAAAGAATCCATTCTCCAAATGAAAGTCTACTTCAGGAGGAGAGAGTGTGCGAGTTCAGAAATCAATGGCCACTTACAGGTTTGAACAAAATTTCACATGTATGCTAACTATGGTTGTGAACTATATTACTATTACTTTTTGATAAGTGAAGAATTGATTGAGAAGATTTCTTAAGAAGTCACATGGATTTTTATGTAACAATGAGATGAAACAAATACATACAAGTTCTAATGAAACAAAAATGTGCTTCAGATTAATAAAAAACGTCAAATATTTGACTTGAATTCTACAATCCAAGAACAAAAAGTATACCCTGGGATAAAACATTGAAAGTTTTTGTTTGCATTTGTATATACATTTCAAATAAATGATATTTACAATATGTATATATTATGACTTAGCACGAAGGCAGTTATCCAACACTTAGAAAATGCAGGGCTTCATCTTACTGTTTATAGACCATTTCATATGTGGAAGCAATAAAAATATTGAAACCATGTATTAATTTTGGAGACTTGTCTTATTTCCAAAATAAAATATTGAATTATGTTTTATATATATATATATGTATATATGACTTTGTTTCTATTCATGATTATGTTATTATTACATATTTCTAGGATTAACATTGCTTTGTTGTTCAGTGTGTTGCTTTTTGAAACGTTTGAAAGACTTCTGCAAATCACCCTCTAGATAATGTTAAAATCATTGACGTTTCTGCCAACGCATGAGTTGCCAAATGTGGCTGGAGTGCATGAAACAGGAAAGGCTGGTCCTCTACAAATTCAAAACCATCAGCTTCAAATCACCCCTTGATCCCACATTCTCTGACATGCAGGGACTTCTGAGTTATCATGCGGGTTACCATGAGGGTCTGACTCACTCACTAGCCTCCCCCCATGCATATCTTCTCAAATCTCTAAATTTCCTTTTTCTCTAATTGTCCAACTGACAAATTTAGCTATTTCCAAAATAATGTCTATGTGTGGTGACTGCATTACTTGACAGCTTTAGCTGGCAATCATTTCAGGTTAGCTTTGGATTGTCTCATTTCATAGAAGCAGCTTTAGCAGAAGTCACTATTGATCTTGCTACTAAATCCAAGTCATTGCTCACATTTCAGCACAGCCAACCATGTCCCCTCCCCTCCCCACCATTTTTTTTTTTAACTTTTTCCTTAGCTTCCATTGTATCATGCTCTCCTGGTCTCCCTCTTGAATCTCTGGCCACCACACAGCCTCCTTTGTGCCTCTCTATAACAAAGTAATTAAATGGTGAGATTACTGAAAGCTCACTTCCGTGTGCATGTTACATATTTTATTTTATTACATATTTTATGTATATTTTATTCTTTCTCTTTAGTTGATCTTGTTCTCTCTTCATACTTCAGCTACTGTCTACAAACTGAAGATGTACACAATATGTAATGTTGTAATCTCCTAGTGCCACAGAGTTCTTTTTCAGAATAGGTATTGGAGGCAGAACTGATTTTTTGGTATTGTTGTTATTATTGGTTTTCTCCCCTTTCACAATATTTTAAGTTTCCTGAAAGCAAGACCATATTTTTATTTATCTTTATTTTCCTCTATATTTTAGCATCATGCTTGGGACATATCAGGCAGTCAATAAATATATGCTGAATAAATAAATGAATAGATCAATATTTCAATAACTCTCCATTGTACCTAGGAGAAAAATAAAATCTCTTAACATGGAATGTAGAGCTTAAATACCTTGCAATGCTATTAATTTTCGGGACTTCCTCCTCAATCTTTCCTCCTCCTGTCAACATTTCAGGCATGCAGCATGCTTTCAATTTCTTAAATGTGTTATGCTTCCTTCTGCATAGAAAATCTTTGTGCAGAATGATTCCTCTGCCTTCAGAAATTACAATTCTTGTTATAGTCAGACTTAGATCACTATTTCATCCTTCATATCTAAGTAAGAGTATAAGCCGCAATGAGTGATCAGTAAATACATGCTGGTTGAAAGGAAAAAAAGTATAAACCAAATAAGAATAAGATATGTGGTTGAATGTGAGCATGGTTTCCTGTGTCATCAAGCTTGGAAGAAATGGTGCTTGATAGAATAGGGGAAAACTGAAGGCTTCCAAATACTAAAATATAAGCAAAAAAAACCAGTAAAATATAAAATATCCTAGGCAAAATGATAACTTAATATACTAGGAAAAGTACTTTACACATGATTAGGAAACTAGGACTATAGTGGGCCTTTGCTACTGATTAACTTCATGTAATAGTCTCTTGGACTTTATAGTACTGTATGTAATACAATTCAGAAGACATTTAGGCTGTAGTTAAAATGTGCCACCAAAGGGTAACTGTCAGGTCTTTTTGGAGATACAATACCAAAAAATAGCACAACAAGGGAAGAGTAGGTACTTTTGGTATTGTATCTCCAAAAAGCTAGAAATAGCCTCTTCTACAGTTCAACAATGGTTTTAGATTTCTTCTATCCAGTTGTCTCCAGTGTTAATAGTTCTTTGTGTCCAAGGATAAGTTTGAGTTTGGGGGGAAAGCAGGAATAGGAAATCTCTCATAATTTCTGTAACTCACTTCTTCATTCAACCCAACTCTATTTCAGATTTCTCTGATGCTTTGGCTTATCTTCTATTCCTCTTTCAAATCACTGAGGACACAGTCTAGGTGCGATATATTCTGCCTCCACTTCCATTGTTTGTTCCTTCTCAACACTGTTCAGTCTTTGACTGAAATGAAAGATCATTATCACCATCATCTTCATCATCATCATCCTCATCCTCCTTATCATCATCTATTTATTGTTATTATTTATAGCTATGGATATTGGCAGATAAAGATAAAAGTAATGGTGGGAGGATATAAGGCAATGTCAAAGCCTCATCTCGAACAGCAAATTCGGTTATGACATAATATTACCTATTTCACAAAACGCTGTGAAGATCAATCCCTATGATCTTATCCTCTATCTCTCATTCAAAGATATTACTCTGGCATGTCTCCAATTTCTTTCTTACATTATTAATTTCTCCTTTTACTGTATATTATTCAAATGCTTACAAGCATACCCCATTTTGCCATACCCGTATTATTTATACAGAGAAACTATCTTGACTTTAAATACCTCTATACCGATTGCCATCTTTTTTTTTTCTTTCTTCATAACAAAGCTCTTCAGAACAGTTGTCAATACTCTATTTTCAATTCCACTTTTCTAATTGTTTCTTGAACTCATTACATCTACCCATTATTCCTACTACTCCACTGGAACAGCTCTAGTAAAGGCCAAAAAAATCTCCAGATCGTTAAATCCAACAATCAATCTTCAGGCTTCATAATATTGAATTATCAAAGCATTTGACACAGGTGATCACTCATATCTTTTTCACTTGGTTTTCAGGATGACATGTTCTTCTCTATGAATGCTCCTTCACAGTTGGTATTGCTAAATGTTCTGTATCCCTCAGTCTCAGAGTTTGGCACACCCCAGAAACAATTCTTGGTCCTCTTTTTTCATTGTCTACAGTTTCTTCGTTTCTAATGACCTCATTCAATCTCATGGTTATAAAAATTCTCTGATAATTGTCAGGCTTTGTGTTACTCCCCTTGGAGACCTCTTGTTTGAAATCCAGACTTGGATATCTAGCAGTTTTGATAAAACCTATAATAGCTTTCATCCCTGTTTCTATCATTTTTCTCCTATAATTACTTCTCAAAACAGCTGCTAAAATTAGCCTTTTGAACATTAAGTTGAATTATTTCCTCTGCTTAAAAAAAAAAAAAAAATCTCATCCAGGATTAAAAAAAAAAAAAAAAAAAAAAAAAAAAAAACCAAAAAAAAACAGGGCAGTTTAGATGGCACTGGTATTGTTGACTTCATCTCCTATGTATCCCTCCTGGATCACGCAGCTGGTACTGCCCTCTGTATAGTGTTATTCTCTGTAGATGCCATACAACTCTCCTCTAGGACATTGAATTCCCTCTGCTTGGAAGTATCACACATGGTTTGCTTCCTCACTTGTTATTGATAATTACTTATCACCTCTTCAGAAGAACTTACCTCATTTATTTTATTATTTTTTTAAAAGATTTTATTTATTTATTTGACAGACAGAGATCATAAGTAGGCAGAGAGGCAAGCAGAGAGAGAAGGGAAACAGGCTCCCCGCCGAGCAAAGAGCCGGATATGGGGCTCAATCCCAGGACTCTGGGATCATGACCTGAGCTGAAGGCAGAGGCTTTAACCCACTGAGCCACCCAGGTGCCCCAGAACTTACCTCATTTAAAGCAAAACTTGTGTTCCAGAAAAGTCCTATCACCATTTTCTGTTTATATTTTCCCCCCATAGGACTTCCTACCTTCTCACATTCTATCTATTGATTGACCTTCTTTATTTTTGCTTATCTTTGTTCTCCCAACTAGATGGTATTATTTGGTTTTTTAACATTAATGGAGCTGGTAATTGCCTTTCTCTCTCCTTCTATCTAAAAAGAGGGTTAAACTAAACAATATTTATAGTCATGTCTTCAATATTCCATGATTGAGATTTCCAGTAGTTATATTATTTTGGTAGCTTACTCTTTCCATTGATACTTTGTATTAATTTCATTACCAAAACACAGAAAATTTATTTTTTTTACAATTACAACACTTACTTATGTGAAAATGAACACAAGATATCAAAATGCCATCTACAAGAAAGCACTCTAAAGTAATTTCACTAAATCATATCTAGATCATCACACAATGGGTTCTTATGAGTCTCATTACCATTATGTGAATTGCAACTTACTGCTCTATTTCAAAAATGCTAATTTTATAAACCTCACTTTGGGTATCATTTTTTTTTCTTTTTAATTTTTTTTATAAACATATATTTTTATCCTCAGGGGTACAGGTCTGTGAATCGCCAGGTTTACACACTTCACAGCACTCACCAAAGCACATACCCTCCCCAATGTCCATAACCCACCCCCCTTCTCCCAACCCCCCTCCTCCCAGCAGGGTATCATTTTTTGTATGTTTACCAAACCAAACTAAAATAAATTCTCTCTGAATTTCTGCGTTTTTTCAAGTTTCTGAGCTTGTTACTTTTGATTTAAAAAAAAATAGCTGCAAAATGGAAATAACATTCACCACTTAACCAACATATAAACATAATGCAAATGTATCTGTATATACAATGCTTCTGGACATTTGTGTTTAACAAGATAGAATTATGAAAATGAACATGGAGTTATTGGATTCTTGATAGTATGAATCAATTGTCCTTGTGAAAAATAGGTTGCAGCAAAATTATAAAATATTTACTCTGTAAAAATAACATCCTGGGTGCATCAAGTTCGATAAAGAGCCGCATAACCTTACCTGTTAACACGCACATTTTATTAGATGCTAAATAATTTAATGCATATAAACAATTCAAAGAATGTTAAATCACTCTAGTGTTTCTCCACTCATTCCAATTTTGTTGATTCTGCTACTACTTAAGCAAAGCTTAGTTAAAGAATGATAAAGTGTTGTTTATTGCCCATATTGCTTAACATAGTTTTTTCATATAATCACAGATACACTGAATGAGAATATACAAGGACGAAGAAAATACATATCATTCAGCCCATTCTTAATTTACTTTACAATTTTCAAAATAATTCAAGACCCCATGATATTCCAATCTGACTGAATCTGAAAAAAACCCCAGACCATTGTATTGTATGAATAAATATAGTTCACTCTTGTAGTGTACCTTCAAATTTTGTAAATTATCTCATTTATATTTTAAACATTGTCATTTTCTTTGTCACATGTCAGAATATTTTATTATATTTTTATTTTGGCCTTATTTTTCTGTGTTTTATCATCAGTAGAATTAATTCTTCTCCTTCATGTCTCTTGCTTTCCCTTAGGACCTCCATTAGCCTTTGTCAAATCCTTGTTACCTCACCTATAAAGAAAATATTCTTCAAATTATTTTCCTTTCCTTAGTTTCTATTTTCCATATCTTTTTGATTTTTAAAAAAGATTTATTTATTTATTTGAGAGACAGTAAGTGCTCATGTCAGGGGAGGGGTAGCAAGGAGAGGGAAACAATCTGGCTTCCCACGGAGTGGGGTGCTGAAGGCAGGACTTGATTCCAAGAACCCGAGAACATAACCTGAGCCAAAATTAAGAATTGGGTGCTCAACTAATTGAGCCACCAGGTGCCTCTCCATATTTTATTTTAATACTCCTTCATTAGTGCAATATCCCCATTCAAAACACATTATAGACACTTAAAAATCTGACCTGAGCCCCTTTGCTATCTTTTAATAATCTCTTTAAGAAAAATCACTTGTTTTAATGATAATGATAAATAGTCATCTATTAAAAATAAATACTTAATAATAAAAAAGTAAATATCTGGTTTCTGCATTTTAAAAAAGGTTCCTCTAAACTTCAGTTTATGGCATATCTTCCTCTCTCTCCTCCTCATATGATTCTAATAGTTCAAGTCCATTCAGGATCTCTTCATAAGCCATAATAAAAAAAATTGGAAAGTATTTCTAGCAATAGGAAGCAAATAAAAATTAAATATTTAGAAGTAGAGAAGTGATTATATAAAACATTACAGTTACTTCCCTGACTTCATTTAGAATATAAATTTAGAAATTAAGTAGATCATACACTTGAAAACCTCACACAACTATTCTTATTTCCTCCTTTATTTCTTTTATAAATGCCAAAAAGTCATTTTTTTTCTTTATTGCAGAATTTAGTTTGACTTATCTGCGTTATTTGAAGAAAAATGTTCATAATAATATCTTATCATTTTCTACTAATATTCCCAGTTCATATATTCCTTTTTATAGTCTCAAAAAAATTCTATCAAGCCCAATTTGTAATTTGATATTTCAACTTTTTTGCTAATTCAGTTTTCCCCTTCGGTAGCACATTTTTCTAATCTCAATCGGTAGATTAAGAGCAAGGTTACAGCCTGTGGATATCAGAGTTGAAATACAGTAAATCAGGTGTTCGTTGATTTTGTTAACTTACTGAAATAACCAACATGGGATTTAAAAAAAAAATTTAATGGTTAAACTAGGGGATTCTGTCAATAATGAAGTTAGTAGTGTAGAAAGAATTATAAATTCTTTAGTAAATCAATTGGGATTGAAGGTTTGAGAGTTTTCTTCAACATTCAAGGCTAGAGAGTAGTTGCACTGATGAAAAATGCAAAGGTTTCTTTAGGTAGACAAAAGGGAACAACAGTCTTGAAGTAATAAACTGAATGAATTACCACGCATTGGAGAAAAGTGGTCTACACTCCAGGACTCCAGAGGAAATAAGTATTGGATTAGAACAGAATTTTGCTGGAGGACACATCATGAGGTTTGGAGAGCACAGTGGATGTAATGGGAGTCAAAGAGAGATGGAATTTTTAATACAATGGGAAGTATAAAAAACCCAAGAGCTAAAATTCTGGGTGATGATGGATGACTGGAGAGGTTTAGATTTAAGATACTGACCTAAAGAAGTATGGAAAGCTGGTGGAACTATTTCTTATGATCTCTTAGGGGAAGGGGATCCCCCTGTTTGGGGGATCCATATTTTAAATCTTCTGAAGTTGGACCAATTGTGACTTGGGTGAGAGAAGTTCACATACACGAGAACTTAAGATCTGTGGGCATCCCTTATAATTAGCTGTAAAAGGTCTTTTTTTTTTTTAAGATTTTTTTAAAAATTTATTTATTTGACAGACAGAGATCACAAGTAGGCAGAGAGACAGGCAGAGAGAGAGGGAGGAAGCAGGCTCACCGTGGAGCAGAGAGCCTGATGTGGGGCTCTATCCCAGGACCCTAGGATCATGACCTGAGCTGAAGGCAGAGGTTTTAACCCACTGAGCCATCCAGGTGCCCCTAGCTGTAAAAGGTCTTAGCCAGGGAAATTTTCTAACTACTAACATCTGGAGCTCTGAAAATCTAGCTTAAAATCAAGTATATATGGAATTTTTTAGACTCCTTTATGGACACTAGGGCTAATCATGTTAAATGCTGATAATTTGTCAACTAAGTAAAAAATATACTATTTCAAATGCTTCTGACAATGGTGAAAAAGAAGAATGGGAAGTCATTATATGTCTCTGTATAATTCTTTCATGGAGTTAATGTCAAGGAGAGACAATAAATAAATTAATCTATGTTGTGCCCAGGCAAAACCAAAATTTTTAGGTTAGTACTTTCCCCTTTACATTAACTTAATTAAAAGGACCTATATAATTGATCCACTGTCTCTAAATGAAGACTTTAATAGGATTCTGTCTCACAAGTGTTCTTCTTTTTCTTTTTTTCTTTGCCTTAATAGTAGAATTTGACTTGTATTGATTATCTTTTCAGATGGGGTTTTTAGGAGAGTAGGTTTTTGGGGCTCATCTGCAGTCAGTTTGACCTTTTAAAGATGTTGAAACTATTATGCCATCTCTTTGATTAAAAATCTTCAATCTCTTCCCATTACTCCTGGGGAAGTGGGGGGGGGGGCAAACAAAATACCAAAGTCCTTATAATGTGTTATGTTGTGCTACATGGAGTGAGATTGGTCTATTTGTCCAGGCACATGCCTCCTCTCTCCATTTGATGTGTTCTAACTACTTATTTTTGTTTTGTTGTTGTTGTTGTTGCTGTTTTCTGTTTCTCTATGGGGCCATTTTTCATCTAGGCTCCTGCATTTGCTCATGCTCTTCTCTCCAAAGGCACAGCGTTTTTCATCATTTCACATTTTCATTTCATCACCAAACTCCCATTCAACTTGAGGTCTGAAAATGCAGATGGTGTTTTTTCAAGCAGGTTCCCTAAGAAAGTTAAGCTGTTTTGACACATGGTCCCATAGTGCTCTGAGTGCTTATCAGTCTGTGATTAAGCACTACTTACTTAATATCTGTCTGCTTCACACACTGTAAGTTCGATCAGTTGAAGTATTGTTTGTGTGCATGTAACTTAGTTACTTTTAATTCTTAGCACTTAGCATAATATTTGACCAAAATATCAGATGATTATTGCATATGGGT
This sequence comes from Mustela nigripes, assembly GCF_022355385.1. Classification (NCBI taxonomy): domain Eukaryota; kingdom Metazoa; phylum Chordata; class Mammalia; order Carnivora; family Mustelidae; genus Mustela; species Mustela nigripes. The sequence goes on from NC_081558.1 coordinate 185,976,242, forward strand.
GTGTTAGCTAATATCAACCAATAGCTTTCAATAGTGTACATATTCCAGCAATTCCACTTTATAAAGTCATTTTGAAGAAACTGCTAAAGATGTATCAAATATTCAGTAAAGGATGATTTTATAGCATTTTTACAAAAAGAAAAATTTCAAAAACAAGTTCAAGTTCAGCAACAGGGGATTGGATAAAAAAAATTTGGTCTAGCTATACAGTAAAACTTCAGATAACTCAGAAATATGCTAAAGGTTAGTTATTTCAAAACATATCCATCTGTCCATCCATCCATCCATCCACCCATCCAACCATTTTCTCCTGTGATAGATACAAACAGAATGTAAGTATGGAATTATCTTTGTACTTCTTATATTTTCTAATATTTCAATGATATTAAAAGAAAAAAATATGTAATACATATTAAAATAGTAAGATATAGATCACACAAACCACTTTTTATTATATTTTTCAACTATTCCTTGTAGTTAATCTTCTATCCTTAAAGTTCGCATGTTTGGGTAAGTAAGAATTATGTTTTTTTTCCTCTGAAATCTCAACTGTGATTATTATACATTTGACCTAAATAAATACTGCTTGAATATGTATATATCAACAAATTTGGGTGTATATATTACTGGAAAGCAAGATTTTCCAAAAGTGTTAATATATATAGAATAAGGGAGTTTTATTTTATTGAATTTGGCAATAGAGATAAAATTTTAGTGTCTACTCTTTATTATAATTAATGTATTCTGAGTGACTATAATCTAAAAATATGTGTAATAGATAGCTAAGACTTTCAATACTGAATCAACCCATGAAAAGAAATGCTCTAAACCTCATGGTTGAGAACTGGGATGATATTGGGTTTGGGATGATATTGGGTTTGCACTCTTCCCCTAAGAAAGCCCAATCCTATTACTTTTTGTACTTTGTATTTTGCATAAATACAGAGATAGATTATCTAATGCTTTTCTGGACGAAGTGTGAAGTTTAAATATCTGTTGATTAACCATCCGACTCTTGATTTTGGCGCAGGTCATGAACTTAGAGTCATGAGGTTGAGCCCCAGACTGATTTCTGTACTGGGCTTGGAGATTGCTTAAAACTCTCTCTCTCTCCCTTCCCCCCTCCCCACATCGTTCTTTCTCTAAAAAGAAAATAAAAAGCAGGGAAATAAGTTTTTAGTAATTCTGTTCTTAAATAGTCTAAAACCATATATAAATAATAAATAAATATGAGTATGCTGCATTTATGGGACAGTACATACAATTTTATGGTTTTTAACATAATATTATTTGATCCATTCCTAATCTTAGAGAAAAATATTGCAATTCAACCTCCTGATGAATATCCAAACTTAGTTACAGAATGGATTCAAGGTGGTAAGCCCTTGAAAGCATTATAATGTGATTATTCTGCAAAGATAAAGTGAAACAAATATGATTATCTATAACAAGTTTAACAAATGATGAGTATGTGCTCACAAAGAATGTCCTACATAACTTCAAGCTAAAATAAAAGTAAATACAAATAAGTGATTTAAGATGGTAGTCATATCATAAATTCAGTTAGTAAAAAAGTTATACTTGTTTTATAAAATCTGCTTTATTTTTCATGTTTTAAAGTGGTAAACTTTTCTATCTCATTTAGTTAATTTTTAAAATAAAATTTAAAAGGGAATGACTATTAATCTATGACATTGAAGATACATAGATTATCTTACAAAGATTATTAGACATTATCTTACTTAGCTATAAATTAGTTCTCAATAAATATATGGGTGTCTAGGTAAGATAATATGTTTAAGATATAACATTTTTTTATAGATTAATAAATACAGCAATTTCTCTATCTAATCTTTGTTTCTGGCAGAGAGCTCCTAAAACCCTTGAATTCCTAAGGGATGAATGCTATAGAGGTGCTTTTTGTTATGTTAATGAGGTTACTTTCTGAAAAGCACCTAAGGATGGGGGATAGTTGCTCTTGAAATCAACATTGTGATTAGAGGGTTGGAACTCTTGGTCCAACCCCCAACTGCTATCTGGGGAGTGTAGAGGTGCTGAAGGTTGACACCAGCAATAATAGTCAATGAATTAATCAATCATGCCTATGTAATGAAGCCTCCATAAAAACCCAGAAGGGCTGGGGAACAGTCAAGGAAAGGGCTGTGCCTGAAAAGAACACCATTCTAGTAAATTAGTCCAACCTGAGGAGGGGTTCCTGGGAACTTCTAGTTTACAAATAGTCAGAAGTACAAAGTACAAAGTAAAAATCTGACCTTTCTACTTCATCCTTGCGCAGGGGCCATGCTAATCTTCTCTGTATCATTCCAATTTTAGTATATGTGCTGCCGAAGCGAGCACATGACCTTTCTACTTCAACCTGAAGTCCAAAGAGGTGGTCATGGAAACCTCCAACCTGGAGCCAGTTGTTTAGAAGCACAGGTGAGAACCTGGACTTGCGACTGGCATCTAAAGTGTGGGTGGGGAACAGCTTTACAGGATTGAACCCCTGACCTGTGGAATATGATGCTATCTCTGGGCAAATAGTGTCAGAATTGAGTTGAATTGTAGGACACCCAGCTGGTCCTGAGAATTGCCTGTTGGTGTGATGAAGCCCAGCCCCACCTCTATTCACTGGAATTGAGTCCAAGGACCCCAAAAGACGTTAAGATTCTTGGGGCTTTGGGGATAATTACAGATAGATAGTTACAGATGGATGTTACATCGACATTTTCCATTGGCACTGACAACAACTAAATGTGAGTCAGAAACACCAAATCTCAGGCTCCACCCTAGATTTAGGGAAGCAAATCACTGATTTTAACAAGTTATGCAGGTGATTGTTATAAATGTTAAAGTTTGGGATGCATAGGATATGCGATATTTTCTTTGATTTAATGGAGGGTCAAGTCCATTAGGGTAACATGCCTAACATATTCACTTTTATATTTATATATTAATTAGCTAATTCACTCAACAAATCATCTGGAATTAGTACTAGACCTAAGAGTTGTAAAGGGATATTTGGCAGAGTATGAGAAAGGGAAATTAGGAGGCACAGGAAATTTCTTAACAATAAAAAATGCATTAAATATCGAGAGGATGAAATTTTGGATAATAACAAATTGCCTTGGCTTAGAGTCGAAGGTGAGAAATTGATTCTTTTTGATGGCCACAAATTATTTCCTCAGTTAGATGACTTTATTTAATATTGGAGACTTGGGCCATTTTTTACATCAGGCATCTAGCTGTCTGGCAAAATTCCCATATTACAGAAAGTGCTAAGTATATATTTGCTGTATGAAGGAATAACAAGTTTTTATACTTTTAATCATTTGAGGTTCATTGTTGTATGAACTCACTATAATGTTAATGGTATATTATAAATTAAATTAATAGCGAAGATTGCACTGATTAGGATGACTAGTAATTGGGAATTTTTAATCCCATATAAACTCCCTTAGATAGGGATAAGTTTCACTGATTTTTTGTTGTTGTTGTTGTTTGTTTTTGAGAGAGAGAGAGAAAACATGCACATGCATGAAAGTGAGCAGGATGGGAGGGACAGAGGAAGAGGAAGAGAGAAAATTTTAAACAGGCTCCATGCCCAGCAAGGAGCCTAAGGCTGAGCTCAATCCCACGACCCTGCAATCATGACCTGAGCCAAAATCAAAAGTTGGAAGCTTAACCAGCTGAGCTACCCAGGCATCCAGATATTTTCATATAGTAAGCTAAAAAATAAAGATATTTCTTCAGGATCTGTGTAGTTAACATCTGTAAGGTAAGATAAACATTTCTCATATATATTCATTTACTATTATTATTATGAAAACCATACTTCTTCTTAATGCTTACGGCATGGTGACTATTATTTTCTGAGCACTAACATCCATAATTAATATAGTTGTTTAAAAAATCCTTTATTTATCCTATTTTAATTTTGATTGCCTTAAGAATTAGGTTATATGGGATAATACACATCATGATTCTCATCTTGTAATTTTGCATCTTCTATCTTAATTATTTTGTAAGCAGAGTAAATATTTCTTTACATAAGACAATATACTTAGCCCCTGCAAGCAAAAACCTTATCGCCTAGAAAACAGAAGCAATTCCAGACCCGTGACAAGTTGTTCAAGTGTTTGCTAAATGAGTAAATAAATGCATTAAGTGTAAATTAGAAAATGTATAACCCATGAAAATAAGTTAATGCATTAAAAGCAAAAGTTCTGTATATAAGTTCACAAGATTTCATATGAATCATTTTATATGATGGTATATATCATATGTGATGATTTATTACTGCCATTTATTTGCTATAGTTGTTAATAAGTGTGTTAGATACAATCACAAAATGTGTTCTGTCTACCAATTTACAAAGCTAAATTTTAAATAATTTCATTCTAAATTTTTCAGAAATTATCAGCATAGGGCTTTTTTAGTTGGTTTGTTTGTTTTTACTGAACTGTCCCTTACACAATATGCTGCATTTTTTTCAACTACCACTAAGATACTTGCATGACTTGCAGACATCAAATTAACAATTCATCAGTAAATTCTCTCCTAGACTTTATTCTGAGTACGTGGCAGGTAACACATAATCCATAATCAGAATACAGAAAAAACAATTGCAGTATATCTTTCTCAAATATTCTTGCATTTTCTGAAATGCCCTAAAACCAAGTTATGATGTCTGCTGCAAATTCAGATAGACATTAAAAACTGAATATTTCATTGCATATATGTATTTCTTTGTTCATATATTGTACATACAGAGATCATGAGAAAATTAACTTACTACTTGAGGAGACTTAAAGAAAAAAAAGACATATTCCAGTGAGGGGTGAAAAATGCATTTTATTGAGTGCTTTGTCCATAGAGGTTTCCATCTAGATCAATAAAGCCTCTTTCAAATTCATCTCCTGGTTCTGGCAAAATTATAAAGATTTCTTTCTTTCTTTCTTTTTTTCTATAAGACAACCACCACCTATCCTTGATTGGCTCAGTAAAATGCTACCACCTATTATCACTACACCTGTCTTTGGAATTCACTGTGTTCATGGTTTCAGTTATGCTATTTTTTCAATCATCTTGGGTTTTCCACTCACAATGCACTTTATTTTACCGTCAGTATAGCAAATGGTCAAATTCACTGAGAATTAACTAGTACAAAACTAATCCCTAAGATAGCCAAGACTGAAAATAATATGTTCAATACACTAAAGAAATGATAGCCATTTGAGCTGCCTGTGATATTGTGATATAATAAGAAATATATATTTGAACTTTATTATGTCTCTGGATCCTAGCTAAAGGCTCTTAAAATCCTTGTAATTTCCTGAGTGTTGGAATGAGGGGAGCATCTTTTGTCACTCATAATAAACCCCTTTCACCTTACCTGCGTTTATGCTAATGAAGTGACTCTTTATGGGCTTCTCAGTAGCCTTGGGATGGGAGATGGTTGCCACAAGAACCAACCACAGGATTAGAACGTTGTAACTTTCTTCCCCACCCCCTGATCTCCAAGGTAGAGGGAGGGATGGAGCCTGAATTAATAACTGATCGTTCCTACATAATAGAAGCTACATAGACAGCTAAACAGTAGAGTTCAAGCAGCTTCCAAGAAAGTATATATCACCAGGTCAGGAGCAAGGTAGACTCCACTGGGATAAAAGTTGCCGTCTCAGTATCCTCTGGACCTCTCCCTGTGTACTCCTTAATCTGGCAGTTTATTCTTATGCTTTATAATAACCTTTATAGCAAACCAGTAGTAGTAAGTAAACTGTTTTCCCTGAATTCTGTGAGTCATTCTAGCAAATTATCAAACCTTGAGGGAACCGCTGAATTACATAGTCAGTGAGCCAGAAGAATGAGAGGCCTTGGACTTGGGATTTTTATCTGAAGTAGGGATGGTCTTGCAGAACTAAAGCCCTTAACATGGCTGGGTCTGCACTGGTCCTAGGTAGTCAGTGTAGGACTTGTAGGTCAACCAGTTGATGTATAGAGAGAACTGGAGAATTTCTTGGTGTGGAAAACCCACATATTTGGTGTCAAAACTGTTAAAGGTACAAACAGATCTTACTGCCCCAAAATATATTGACTCTAAATCATGATTACTTAAATGTCGTAAACAAGTCTAGGTCTGCAGCAGGACTAGCTGAGACTTATCATTCCAATAAGCAAAGCAGATGGAGTGTTGAGAAAAGAATTATTGAGCATTACTAAATGCTCAGCACTCTGGTATGTGTTTACCATATATTATCTATTTCGTCCTTGAAACAACTATATGAGAGATATTTTATGCATGAAAAATCTTCAGTGAGTAACTCATGCAAGCCACTAGCAATTTGAAAATAGGGGAAAACAAAACCAATGGTGAGGCCCTGCAGAAAAAGTTTTAAAGGATAGGAGTGTTGGGCTGAATGTAAATATCATTTATAAGAAATCTAAACTAGAATAAATCAAGAAATAAATAAACTCAACATATAGTTAGATAAGCATATTATTTTGCAAGCACCTGTGGAAAGCTTACATAGCATCAGGAACTGTTGAAGCACTTAAAACTATTAACTCAGTGAATCATTATAACAACCCAGACAGGTTAGGCATGTTTATTAACATCATGTTGTTTCATACGAGGAAATGTAGACACACAAAGAGAATGATCGCACAAATAACCCAAGGTCCAGTGCGTAGCAAGTGGTTCAAATTTTGTCAGTCTTGTTGCAGAATGTCAAGCCTCAAGGTCACAAGCAGCAGAGTTTTGAGTTCCATTGGAGATTTTAGGATAAATGGCAGGATAGAGTGGGCATATTTTTAAATCCCAGTGTTTTCACAGCTCAAGATTTAGGGGCAGGACATTCATTCTATGGGAGAATTAAGTACCGAAAGATTTGAGCGTAAAATGGAAAGGGAAAAAGTCACAGGTTTTAGGGTAGGAAAAAAAAAAAAAGCATGAACTTCATTATGAAAACCTGATATCCTGATATGCCAAGATAAAAATTAGCAATAACTCTGGTTAAATATGAGCCATTAATCTATTAATTAATCTATTAATCTATTGACATATATATATATATGTACATATATATATATATATATATATATATATATATATATATATATACAAAATGTGTCCAGGAGAAGAATCAATGAAACAAGATGGGATTGGGAGGGAGACAAACCATAAGTGACTCTTAATCTCACAAAACAAACTGAGGGTTGCTGGGGGAGGGGGTTTGGGAGAAGGGGATGGGATTATGGACATTGGGGAGGGTATGTGTCCAGAAAGCACTGAAGTCTTCTGCTACTGTAAGGAGCACGGAGTCCAAGAGGAGCATGACAAAAAGCTAATGACCTAAACAGACCATCATAAATGAAACCTAGTGGACTTTCCATTTTTCTCTAATACAATAATCTTAAACATTTGTTACACATTTGACCATTTTAAAAAATTCAATTGAGTATTACATAATTTTGTATTTACGGGAAAATTCCCTGAACAGAAAGAATAGATATTTTCATTCCAAACCTGTACAGGACTTGTGGTAGCTGTGTTACTAAAAGGATAAACCCCCTAAAAAAAATTCCTCACAGAATTTTAATGAACATGTTCCACGTAAAACTACTCAAACGATTTTGATCCTAGATAAGATGAAGAGTCAGAGGCTGCAGCACAAATTGGATACCATTAGAGTATCAAAATGGTTTTCTTATTTTCCAGCATGTATGTGACTTCTTCTATATATTACCAAGATTATGAATCAAAATGTCAGTGAAGTGCAGGTGTAGCCAAACAAACAAGTTGTAGATTCAGTTCATACATCATTGATCAATGAATGTTATCAATTTTCACACAGCCCAGGACCCTGATAACTTTCCTGTTGAGTGCATAGCATAAATTTTAAATGACCTAGGGCTCAGCATGAGGAGAATTGCTAAAAAGCACTCTCAATGCTCTAATAATATGCTGAATTACTACTTCACATAATAGAAGAAACTTTTAATGTAATCCTTAAGAGTTACCAAAAATAAATAGAAATGTACTTCTTTACATTTAAATCTTCTAAAGATCAGCTTCCAGATAAATGTCATATGAATATAGGTAAAAAAATTTTTTTCATAGTGGATTACTTCAGCTGCTCAAAAACCTATTAAATACAGATTGAATTAAAATAAGAATAACTGAAAATAGTTACCACAAGTGATATTTTTATATTCTTATTATGAATTTAGAAGATAGAAGTAGTCCTTAAAAAAGTACTGGACTGTCCCCTTGCATCAATGCAAGAACATCTGGATTGCAGTCATGGTGTCTACTACATCAAAATTGGCTGTCCCCTTGCAGATTATTGACATGATGCTATTGGGGATCTGTCTTCCTGTGCTCTCCCCACCTCCTCCTCATCTCCACAGCATGAAGGATCACACGATGATTGTTTGCTTCTTATCACAGATCACTGCAGCATTAATTGTAGCATCCAGGACCCAAGGAAGTAAATGAAACAGGAGGCCCACACTACAACTATAGGGATTCTTTTATAAAGTAGAAGAATCTATATCCTTCTGGAATTAGTGGGGGTGACATTTTCCATGTCTTTTCTACCCTGTTTTGTTTTTTTTCTTGTCCCTGACAAAAGTAGAAATTTCTTTCCTGTATCTGTCCAAAGTAGATGTGTGTCTTTCCAACCTTTTGCTGGTTGTTTGAAAGAACAACCTTTGTTCTTCCTCTTCTCTAAAATCCTTTTCTCTTTTAGTTCCAAACATTGGAACTCCTATTCTATGGTCAGCAACCTCCTTTATAGGCTTAAAATCTTCTTCTGGAGGACTTCTTTATTCTCTTGTCCTATACATATCAGGGTCTTAGCTCCTAACCATTGAACTTTTAAAAAAATCCAATGGTTTTAGGATTCATAAAACTTGAATACATGACTTGCTCCTGTCTTATAAGATGGCTTGCTTCTTCTTACAGTATACCAAGCTTCCAGTAGTCGCTCTCATTTATTTAAGATCTTGGTACCTGATTCAGTCTTAATTTTTATGATCGCACTTTCCATGCATCAGTATGATTTCTCATCCTCACAGCTAACTCATTTAATATCCTCATCTCTCAGTCTCTGGAAGACTCTTTGACTGTTTCCTCTGTCATTTTTCTTGTAAAAATTCATATATTTATACATTGGAACTTACTAGCAGCCGAGGTGCATTCATCTCTGAAATTAATAATTCAAATGTTATTTAGCAGAACAAGATACAACCTACCCTCAACACAATTTTACTCTGACTTTATTAAGAGTAATAGCTTGGGGCATCTGGGTGGCTCACTGGGTTAAAGTTCTGCCTTCTGCTCGGGTCATGATCCCAGGGTCCTGGGATCAAGCCCCACATCGGGCTCTCTGCTCAGCAGGGAGCCTGCTTCCTCCCTCTCTCTCTGCCTCCCTCTGTGCCTACTTATAATCTCTCTCTCTCTCAAAAAAAATAAACAAAATATTTAAGAAATAATAATAGCTTGATTTCCTTTCTTAATTTGTTATTTATGTATATTTCCTCACCTGTTACCATTTTTCCCCACTCTCAAACTACTATTATCACTGTAATGTATCTATGATCCTTTAGTTCTGTTATTCTCTTTGTAATAACTCATTATTTTCTCCTAATCTCTGTATCAGCAAGAAACATTAGCATCTACTTGGTTATTTACATCAGTTGGTTATGAGTGATCCTGGACATTACATTCTCTTTGCCCTCATATCCTGTGAATCATCAAGTTGCATAGATTTTTTTCTTCATTTTTTAGAAGATTTATTTGTTTGTGGGCACATGCACGCGAGAGAGCATGGTGGGGAAAGGCAGAGGAAGAGGAAGAGAGAGTCTCAAGCAGACTCTGTGCTGAGTGAGGGGCATGAAATGGGGCTCCATCTCACAACCCTGAGATCACAACCTGGGCTGAAACCAAGAGTTTCAAAGTTGGTCGCTCAACCAATTGTACAACCCAGGCACCCCTGGATTTTGTCTCTAAATATACTATGACTTGTTTTATTTTTTCCCTCATCACCCCTCACCTAAACAACATAAACCACACACTGAAAGTATAGTGTGAAAAAATGAATGAAATATAGTTCGATATTTGTGGGCATGTGAAACTCTTTTCAACTGTTCCTTTTGATTCTTAAGTTTATTTTGTATTTTTATTTTTATACTAATGTAAGAATCAAGGGAACACTTCTTGTGCATTATTGATGATGCATACAGATAATGGTCTTATTTTAGCATTGTACTGATTTGACATTGGGAAATAATTACAAGGTAAAATTAATTTCATCCCTGCATCATTTTTTGAATTCTAAAAATTTTTGTCACTCTGCAGCAAGAGCGATCTTTTTCTTCTTAATTATTTGACTTTATATTTTTAGAGCAGTTTTTTACTTACAGGAAAATTGAGCCAAAAATATAGTCCTCATATAAGCCTTCTCAAGCCATCATGCACAGTTCCCCCATTATTAATACTTTGCATTAGTGTGATATATTTATTACAATTGATGAACTAATACTGAGGCATTATTATTAAAGTCCATAGTTTACATTAGAGTTCACTCTGTGTTAATAGTACATTCTGCTGGTCTTGAAAAATGTAAAATGACATGATTCCACGATTACATTTGTAGTACAGGAAAGTTTCACCACCTTAAAATCTCCCGTGCCATTTATTTATTCTTCCAATCTCCCCCTGGACCCCTGGCAACTTAGTTTTATCTTTCCCAAAACATCATAAAGTTGGAATCATACTGTATGTAGCCTTCTCAGACACGTTTCTTTTATTTAACAATATGCACTTAAGGACCCTGCAGGTCCTTTCATAGAGTAGTCTTCTAAAAATAAAAATCACACCATGTCACTATCCTGCTTATAATGCCTTGATGCCTTACCATTGTTCTAAAATAGAGTCTGAAATCTTTAACAAAGTCTAAAACTAACTCTGTTACTCAAAGTGTAGTTTGAAGGGAAGAAAACACATTTTTGCCTAGGAGGAGTTTGTTCTAAATATAGATTCTCAGGTGCCACAGTGGTATTACTGAGTGATCATAGATATACTAGCAAGTTCACAAGGTTATTCAGATGCTCACTGAAAGTTGAAAACGCTATTGTTAATGGATCTCAGTGCTCTCTTTGCTGTGCACTCTCTGGCTAGCCCTGGTGTGGACCATTTTCCCATACCAAAGCCACCTAATAACAAAGAATTGCAATGTGCTAAAAACAAAAACCTTTAGTTATCTCCAGAAGAACATAATGTCATAGAGGATTTTTATTTAAAATAATATAAAGATAATAAATAGTAGTAATAAACAAAAATTCTACATTTTTAGTCAGAAATATTCTCAGAAGCAAATTACATTGAGTTTTATCTTTTAAAGCACATAAATGTCTTAAACATTTGCATTCTATACTAAAAATCTATGTAAGAAATATGAATGTATGTTAAAGATTTTTACCTTTATTCCTTTTTTTTTTCTTTAAGGCAATCTAAAAATATTTGAATCTCTATAGACATTTAACCTTAGGTTAACATTTATTTTTCTTTATATTTATGCCATATTCCCTTGATAAATAGTTGAGCTAATCCAGCTAGAAAAATAGAAAGTAATACATATTTTAATAAGAAACAAAAGGCATAATAGCTTAGTCATCTCAAAACTTACCTAGCTAACTTTATCCACCTATCACATAATAGCTTAAAGATAATTTCCTCAGGGAAGCCTACTTTGAACTCATCAGCCAAGGCTAGATCCTTCTATTATATCCTTCACTGCACCATAGTATCCTTTGTAATGTAATACTTGATTTTTTGGTGTGTCAGTATCCCCACTAGATTGTAAACCCCATTAGCAATTTAGAATAGAGAGCATGTCTGTCTGATTTTCTGCAGCAACCTCAAGATCCAGGATGCTACTTAAATCACAGATGATGTATTCAATAAATATCTTTTCAGTTAATGTAAATGCAACTGCTGTGTGATGTCAGTGAATATTCTTACTTAGTCCCTACCACTTTAACATGTATGTCTACTGTCTTGTGCAAGGAAAATTGATTTCCAGAAGCAAATACTTTCAATTCCTTTTAAAGAAAGAGTAAAAAATGTGTTTCTTCCCCAAAACAGCATAAAATATATCCATAGTTGCTTTCTTCTTTATGTCTGGCCTCAAATTTAAATGATCCTTTTTGTCAAAGTTGAATGTAATCTACAAATTAATTTCCAAATTAATCACAAAGTTGGTATATTATTAGCAAGCATAGTGATCATTTTTATTCCTTCTCTTTGGATAGAATATCTTTTGGGACAAGTACTGAGCGTTGTTTTTTTGTTGTTATTTTTTGCTTTGTTTGGTCATTTGCTATTTGAGAGTAAGCACACAGCAGTTGCTCAATAAAAATTAATTTCATTTCCCCTCTATATCTGAAAGCCTCTTTTAGAATTTATCTTATAAGGTTTTTAATAGTTCTTGTTTCTAGAGAAACTACTGTCTTTCTTGTGTATGAGTCCGCTGGAATGAAATGGCAGGTTCAATATCACCCAATAAAAAACAAAAATGAAATAAAATGTAGGTCTCCTTAATCCCGGCTCACTACTCCCATCACAGCACCAGATTTCTTTGTGGAATAATAATGGGAAACTGCATTCTAACTTGCAAGCCAACAATAACCAAGATCATAATAGGGTGCATAGCTCCAAAGAAAAATGCCTAGCGTTTCAGCAATAAAGACAGGATAGATCCCTGAAATACTGCTTTCCTTGGGATTCAGAATTTATATTCAAAACATGGCAGTTGCTGTGAGACACAATAACACTTCCACAGCCCACTTTCAAAGGTCTAATAAATTAGATTCTTCCTTGGCTCAGTCAAAAATACTGTGTTCAGCAGTTTCAACAATGGAAGCTTCATCTAATTAAATTAAGTGCTGGAGAGACTCATGCCAGCAATCCTACCTCAAGCTGATAGACTCAGGTTCGCATTATTGCTAATCTGGCATGCAGCCGCCACCAGCACGATCACAGACACTGAGCCAACAATTTGATCGCAAGTAACTGAAAGACAAAAAAAGAGGCAATTTTCCTTTTAATGGGAAGCAGTCCTAACACAAAAATTTATATCTCATCCCTACCATGTATCTAGAACATTCTTTGGAAGGCCCGCTTGTTACTAAATTAGACATTGAATTCTAAAAAAGAACGTGAGCTCATTACTATTTTAATATGATAGCTAATTTTCTTCCAAACCTATCTATATTGAAAATGGCAAATTTTGCTTGAAAAGTTTTTTCATACAGACATTTCTTGTAGTATATGGAAGATCTAGTCCTCTTCTCTTTGTGGGTTTGCTTTTCTTCTTTTTATTTTTTACTTGTTTGTGTATTTTCTTTAAGATAGTTGAAAAATGAAATTCAAAGGAAAACTTGCCACTAAGACAATTTCGAGTTAGAAATTTAACTTACTACATTTCTTTAATCTGGACGAACATTATATTTTTAGAATTTGAGGGCACTGATTTTTTTTTTCTCCAGTGAACTTACATATTTATATAATTTTATTTTCTAAAACTCATAATATAAAGTTGCCATAATTTTATTATCAGATTATTGATTTGATTCATAACTGAATTAAGACTGCTCATATAGTACTTGTGCAATCATTAGTAAATACATTATTATAATCACTTTTTTGAGTCAGGGCCTCACCAAACTGCCAGGGTGTATAAATGAAAGAAAACAAAAGGCTTAATGTGTATTAACATAACTGGGCATATGATCACTTTTGGTCTTTCCTGTTAGATATAATCTGTTTTTAGGAAACCTTTTTAAGAATTTCACTCCTTTAAGAAACAGTGAATAATATTAAACTGTAAATATATGAATGCAGGAAAGAGGAGTAAGATGTAATTATCACGCAGAAGAATTAATATGATATTTTTCTGTGACTTTTGAAACACACTAAAGATTGTAAGTTTTGTGATGGGGTCAGGAGAGACCACACAATTTGGGAATTGTGGGAATGAAAAGGTCTGTCAAAGGTATGGACTTTAAATGTCAGGGGAAAAGACTAAGGCTGTAAACGCAGCTCTCATTCAGACTCTGAGATTCCAGGGACTATATAAAGATGGTATTTTGATTTGCTACACATAACGACTCTAAGGAAAATATAGAATGATAATAAGTGGCTTATAAGGATACTGGGCTGAAATGTCAAATGTCAATTTAAGAGAAAAGAGTATGCAATCTTAAAAAAAGTTAATACAAGATGCATCTTAACAAGGTCTACAGGTGATTGGTATGAAAGCTAAAGTTTGGGAAACATGTGATTATGTGATATTTCCTTGAAGTCCATTAGGATGATATTCCTAATATGCTGACTTTTATATTCATATGTTAATTAATTTATTCTCTCAACAAATACCCTGAAGTTAGTATTACATCTATTGGGTGTTCCAAGGAGATGCAGGACAAAATTTGATAGGAAAAAAAATATATAAAGATATGGGAAATTAACAGTAATGGATACACTGACATTCTTTCTCTAATCACAGCTTAAGACTTCATTATCCCATTTTATTGAGGCAGGTTATATAATTATATAATTTATGTGCTGCACTCTATTGAGCTGAGTCATTAGGATGGTTTTCAGTTTAATATGTCCTCCTCTTTTAATAGCAGAACTTTTAATGAGTCTTCAGATATTTACTTAGGATGATAATGGAAAATTCCAATCTGTGCAGTTTGATGGTCATCAGTTACTATTAATGGCTGCTAGAATGCCATATTATCCAACTCCTACTAAATATTTTACCAGGGTTTTTCTGTTGAAACCTAGGTCCAAAGCCAAGACTACCACTTAGCTACCCCAGATATTTAAGGAAATATTTACTCACCAATATTTTTCTCAATGTAAAATGTCAGAATTATTACAGACATTTAATAAATGTATAGGCATAAAAATCTTTTTCTTTTCAGGTCTTCTACACATTGTCAAGTATGAAGAGGGGTCCTTCAGATAATCAGGATCAAACACTGATAAACACTAAAATCTGTATTTATAGTAGGAAACTATCAGACACATACAATACAGCTTACAAAAGCCTCTTGGCCCAACTCTCATATCAGCCCCTGTTGCAAGCCAAGCTATACTGCCTAGGCTTAGGCCAGCTTAGCATGCAGCTCTCACTTAATGCAAAGTAAATCTTTGTTCCAGCTCAGAGGTTCCTATGACTCTATGCTCTGGGGCCCCAAGGGAATCAGCTCAGCACTCATTATATAACCCAAATGCCTGGGATTTAAGTCCAAGGGGCCACTTTCATTCAATGGGAGAATGAAGCCGAGGGATAAGTGCTTTCGATTTTTGCCTTCTAGGCTGACTGTCCTGAATGACATCTTACAGTCTTCTCTGACATTCTCAACATTTCAAACACCAGTCACCAGTAGCAGCTGCAAAATGGGTAACATATCCTCCTGACTTGCCTTCCTCTACTCCCTGATTACTTCCCTATGTTGGTCACTTGTGTTCCTTTGGATCAGTTCCTAAGTAAACCATTAGTATACGACCTTGTGTCCTGAGTCAGCTTTTAGTGAAAAAGAAAATGAAAAAAAAAATATATATATATATGCACATGAAAAATTTGTGTTCAACTATATTCTTACAAGCACTTTCTCTCTTATACATTTGCTTGTATATGAAAGAAATGAAATATCCTACCAGTCAAGAAGGCTTTCAGTTTCCCAGTAAGGATTACACAATTACTAGCCATGTATCTCTAGAGTTTCCAGGCTGTACTGTGGATTTTTTGTTGTTGTTCTTATTTTATTTTTATTTTTTTGGTCAGGTGCTGAGTTTTCCTGGGTGTGACTGTCCTTTGACAGCTCATCAGATAAACCGTCCAAGAAATCTTGTGGCTGTCATGAAAAAGCCTTTTTTTCATTACCAAATTTAAACCTTCTCACTTTCAGACCTATTTATAAATAGTGGAGAGCAGTGAGTGTAATCAATAAACCCCTCAATCAAGGTATGAAAGAACACCATATCATCAGACAGTTGTAATGGGGTTGGGAAGGGTCAGCAAAGGGCAGCGAGGATGATGAAGGGGATGAAGTGGCTTTCCTGTGAGTTTAAACTAAATCATCTGGTTATAATGTGACTTAGATTTAACTTTTGCTAGAGTTGAAAGTCTATGTAAAGTCACAGAGTGTTTACAGAAGAGGATAATACGTTCTCCAACTTTCACAGTGTTGGAACTATGATGCATGCTTCACCTACTAAACGGTGCCTTTTGAAGACACATTATTAAAAGTGCCCCCTTAAACCTATGGTTTGCGGAGTTATTATTACCCCATGAGGTGCTCTCCATAGAAATTATTGACAGGATCGCAAAAAACTATGGATGATAAATATTCCTACGTGTTTGCCCTAACAATCTGGCACAAGAAAGAGCGAATCTTTGACCTGCAAAGGTAGTTTTCATGGTAGACAGAACCCCTGCATGTGTGTTCCTGGCAGGAATGAGTTTGAGAATATCGTGTTGAATTGGTAGACCATGCGCTGACAGAAAAATACATATGAAATGTCTAGCTTATATCATTATTGACACAGAGTCAAAATCATGAAGTTGGGCACCTGGGTAGCTCAGTGGGCTAAGCCTCTGCCTTCCCCTCAGGTCATGATCTCAGGGTCCTGGGTCCAAGTCCCGCATCAGGGTTTCTGCTCAGCGGGGAGTCTGCTTCCTCCTCTCTCTCTCTCTGCCTGCCTCTCTGCCTACTTGTGACCTCTCTCTCTCTGTCAAATGGATAAATAAAGTTTTAAAAAATCATGAAATTATTTATAAAATTCTCTCTTTATATTTCATTTACCCATTTCTACCTCCAGAATCAGGACTTCCACTGATCTTTACCTGGAGAAAGTCAGAGTGGTCAAAAAAGAGGTGATTCCCTCTTGTGTTTTAAATCCCATGGACCTTTAAGCTTTTACCTTCAAGCATAATTGTTGAAACATGAAGAGCTATGAGGAAGAAAATTAGTTTAATTTTTATATAAAATTAGTTTAATTTTTATATAACATTTCTACCTACTGGATCTTGAGTGTTTGGTAAATCTAATTATCACTTGCTGAGATCAGCTATATGTCCTTTTAAGATGAATCAGATAATGTTTATACCTGTATTTCACTAATATTTTCAAGACCATTTTAAGAAGGATAAATAGACACAATAAGGCACTCTAGGCAATTGAAAATGATTTCTTAAATGGAAAGTGCACATCTACGGAGAATGCTTTATTTTTTGTCATCAGCTATAACCTTTTGTAAATTTAATTCTTACTTGTGGCTTGTACATATAATACATTCACTTGTTCCTGTCTCTGGAAACAACGAAACGTTTTTTTGTATATCTTCTAGATATATTCTATGCACACACAACAAATTACGTTTGCTTTTTCTGTGAGTGTTTCCTGTGATAATTTAAAGATATAATTTTGGTCCAATGACAACTTTCAAAATTTAAGTGTGCAAGAGTTTTCTTTTTTTTTTCTTTTTTTTTTTTTAAAGATTTTATTTATTTATTTGACAGAGAGAAATCACAAGTAGGCAGAGAGGCAGGCAGAGAGAGAGAGAGGAGGAAGCAGGCTCCCTGCTGAGCAGAGAGCCCGATGCGGGACTCGATCCCAGGACCCTGAGATCATGACCTGAGCCGAAGGCAGCGGCTTAACCACTGAGCCACCCAGGCGCCCTGCAAGAGTTTTCTTAAAAAAAAAAAAAAAAAAAGTTTATTTATTTTAGAGGCTGGGGAAGAGGACAGGCAGAGGGAGAGGAACTCTTCTAAGCAGGTTCCACCCTGAGCACAGAGGCCAATGTGGGGCTGGATCCTGCAATCCTGA
This sequence comes from Mustela nigripes, assembly GCF_022355385.1. Classification (NCBI taxonomy): domain Eukaryota; kingdom Metazoa; phylum Chordata; class Mammalia; order Carnivora; family Mustelidae; genus Mustela; species Mustela nigripes. Next base: position 185,994,149 of record NC_081558.1, read on the forward strand.
GATCACCACCTGAGCTGAAACCAAGAGTGGGATGCTTAACCCACTGCACCACCCAAGTGCTCCAAGAGATTTCTATCTTTAATATAGTTTATTCATTACCTGAGCCACAAGAAACTGGAGTATGTATAATTGCCCCCTCTTTCTTTTTACCACCAAATTTATTGATCTATTTTTTGTTCATAATGTTGACATTGGTAATAGCATAATTCAAAAAGTTTAAGCTTCATAATGCAACACAGGTTCATTTCTCACACACACATAAAGATTTACGGGAGTCAGGAAGCCTCCTTCCATCTGGTAGTGACACCATTTGGAACATGTGGCCTCCAAGGACACCATGGCAACACAATAGAAAGATGGAGGAAGACAGTAGCTCCTAAGAGCCTCTGCCTAGAAGTGACACCTGCTTCTTCTGCTCACTGTCTTTTCTGTTCCTAAGTCTCAAAATTAACTGAAAGGCAGGCTGGGAAAAATAGAGGAGAACAGGGAGTATTTAGTGAATGCAAACTATCTCTGCAACGTGTTCACTATGCTAAATACACTTAACACTTTATTGTTTAATGTAGCAACTTTAAACAGCATCGTTTGATCAGAAGGTAAAATGCACAGAACACAAATGCATCTTGAATGATCACCAACCATCAATTCCACATGGAACCCCCACAGATCTGGAAATTGGGCATTATTAGCTCTCCAGAGGTCGCTGGTGCTCTTTACTAATCACTACTCCCTTTCCTCCTAAAGGGACCAATATCCTAATGCCGAATGTTCTATTTTAGCTTTGCTTATTTGGGAACTTCTGTAAACTGACCACCCAGTTTGTATACTTTTGTGAGTGACTTTTATGGGGAGGGGGGAGGCTCAACATTACGTATGTGAGATTTATCCAAGTTGTTAGATCAAGTGACTGAATTATAGATACAGAACACTTGTCATGTGCAATACAGGTAAAACATAGGATTTAATTGGGAAATCTTACAGTTAGAAAAGCGGTACAGCACATGCAGTCTTGCGAGCTCTTTTTTGGCAGTGCATGTATGTTCTGTGTGCACTGCAGCCACATTATGAGCAGATCGGGCCCAAGGTCAGCCAGCAGGTTGGGCATGGCCAACACACTGTAAAAATGAGTGAGAAATGTACCCTCATACCACTCTGTATTTTTATAGATTAGCCTAAAATTCAGTGGGGAACATCAAGCTTCTCTAAATAACATAAAATTTATAGAGAGGTCCTCAGGCCCAGGACCTGTGCTAGGCACTATATGTATGGAGAGGCAAGGTCTGCATACCAAGGGGCCATTGGAGGGAACAGTCTCCAATGTCAGTAATGTTGAAATCCACCTAAATTTCCCTCAACTTAGTCCAGCTGAGCCAACTCTGCTAAGCTACCAAAAGGGAGAGTGAAATGATTCTTTAAGGCCATCTCATCATACTGCATGCAAACGAGTTCATTTATTTTAATTATTATATAGTATTCAGTTATTTTAGTATTCTATGCTTTATTTGTTTATTTTATGCTTAATGGGCACTTAAGTAGTTTCCAGAAATGGGCTATTGGGAATGAAGCCGAGGGGTGCCTGGGTGGCTCAGTTGAGAGTCAGACTTTAGATTTTGTCTCAGGTTATGATCTCAGGGTCATGAGATCAAGTCCCAAGTAGAGCTCCACGCTCAGCATAGGGTCTGCTTGAGATTCTCTGCCTCTGATCCTACCCCTGCTGTTGTGAGCCATGAGGCCTGGTCCCGGGTATTGCCCCACAAGGTTAAGGTTTGAACAAATGCAGGCCTAATCCTGCTGAGGGCTTCATAGTCCCGTTGATCAGCATGGTCTGATAATCTCTTGCCTTTTCCTCTGATGCCTGTATCTCTCTCAAAGAGCCCCTTGCTTATCTGCTGCAAACATCTCTCAGGCTTGTGGACCAGAGCAACTTCAAGGAGAACTTCAATGGAGAACTTTAGATGTGTACTGCAATAGACGGTTTCCTACCTAAGTTGATGTTTGTCCAAGGCTTTCACAAACCAAGCCATTAAAATACACCCTGCCTCCTACAAACGTAATGCCTTCTCATTCTTGATTTTCTCCTATATACTTAGTTTCTTCAGATAACTCCTCATTTTCCATTAACCTATATCTTGTTTTCCTACAGTTCTTTACTGTCTAGTTCATCCTATAGCTTCTCATTTTCCATTAACCTATATCCTGTTTTCCTAGAGACCAGAATAAGTTACCAAAAAGCACCTATTTGTGCTACCTCCCATGGCTTTCTGAGAGATATGATATAACTCTATAAATAAATAATTTAAATAATTTTTTCTATTTTTGTTGACAGGAACATTTCTTTGGACCATTCCTTCCTGCCATTCCTGGGGTCGGGGAATTGATCTAGGTATTCTGGTATCCTGGTATTTCCTTTACTCTGTGAATGGAAAATTACCATCAGATAAATCTGTGGTCACAGAATGAAGGAGGAGACACCTTTAGGTCTACAGACCTTTAAACCTGAATTCAATAAATTCTCTCTTAGTAGACCATAGTGATTTTTAGGGCATCAAGAATTGGAGTCAGAGTTAGGCAAAGCAGTAACTGAAAAACTCTTGAAAATTTTAGGTGTACCATGTTTCTGTGCAAATTACTCTGGTAACTAGATCACAGTTCCTCTGGAGTAATCCTAGAACAATAGTCATTGCATATTACTACAGCAGGCATGTAGAATCCTTCTGTAAAGGAACTGTGAACGGTCTGTGGATTGTCATAGTTCTGGAAACTGGGCGAAAGGTTACGAGTACTTTTCTGCCCAACTAATCAACATTTTTTTGCCTGAAATTACATATTAGTGTTCTGCCAAACAATTTCATTTCCCAGGACTTTTTGATCAATGGTGTATATACCAAATACATACCCCTATTTTTCTTCAACTTTTTTAAAATTTTGAGATAATTATAGATTTACATAAATTTACATGGATCTAACATAATACAGAGACCCTGTACTCTTTCAAACGTACCAAGTGCTAACATCTTATAATACTACACTACAATATTACAATTTGAGTATTGACATTGATCAAGTAAGGATTTCATCAGTATGAAGATTCCTGATGTTGCCGTTTCATAGCTTTACACACACCTCTTCTATCTGGCCCACCATTTAATTCTGTTATTTCAAGAATGTTATATAAATGGTACCAAACAGTATGACTCTTGTAGGGATTGGCTTTTCTTTTACTCAACATAATTCTCTGGGGATTCCTTCAGTTTGGTGGTTAAGTCAATAGTTCTTTTTTTATTTTTGACTAGTCTTCTGAGGTATGGATGTCCCACAGGTTTTTGGGTTTTGTTTTTGTTTTTAACATTTCATCTGATGAAGGATATTAGTTTGTTTTCCATTTTTTACTATTATGGATGAAGTAGTTACAAACATCTGTGAACAAATTTCTATGTGAACATATGTCTTTCTTGATTACTTCCTACATGATTAGTCTTGGAATCAGTGTAGACTTATTCCTCTTTATTTTTCTCTTTGGAAATTGTAGCTGTTTTAGTTCTTTTGGTTTTCCATATAAATTTTAGAAGAAAAATATTATCAATCTCTTCAAAAATCTTACTGTGATAGGAATTATGGTTAATCTGTATGCCAGTTTGGGGAGAATTGGCACCTTTCTTATTGAGTCTTATAATGAACACAGTATATTGCTCCATTTATTTAGGTCTTCTTTGACTTTTTTCATCAGAATTGTGTAGGTTTCAATATAAAATTTCTACACCTGTTTTATTAGGTTTACACCAAAGTATTTCATTTTTGAATGGTTATAATAGATGTATTAAATGTCTATATTTATGTGCTTATTAATACTACATGAAAATACAATTGATTTTTAAAAGCATTTATCTTATATCTTTTTTTTAAAGGTTTTGTTTATTTATTTATTTGACAGAAAGGGGAGATATCACAAGTAGGCAGAAAGGCAGGCAGGGGGTGGGGAACCAGGCTCCCCGCTGAGCAGAGAGCCTGATGAGGGGCTTGATCCCAGGACCCTGAGATCATGACCTGGGCTGAAGGCAGAGGCTTAACCCACTGAGCCACCCAGGCACCCCTTATTTATATCTTGAAATATTGCTGAACTCCGCTGTTATTTCCAAGACTTTCTTGTAGATTTCTTGGGATTTTCTACATATTTCATGATATCATCTACAAATAGAGGCGTTTTATTTCTTGCTTTTTGAACTGCATGTTTATTACTTCCTTTTCTTGCCTTATTTCACTGGCTAGAACTTAGAGCACCCTGTCAAATAAATGTTGTGATAGCAGAAAATCTTGACTTCTTTTTTTGGATTTTTAAGGGAAATCATTAAGTCTTCGATTTGCAGGTTGTTTAGAGACATTCTATCAAGCTGAGGAAGTTCACCTTTATTCTTATTTTCCTGAGTTTTTTATTATGAATCGGCATTGAATTTCAACATCTCTTTTCTGAATCAATTGATATAATCATGTGGTTTTTCTCTTTTAACCGATGAATATGGTGAGTTACAGTGATTATTTTTCAAATAATCAAAAATGTTTACATCTCTGGAGTAAGCCCGAGATAGTCATTTCCTAATATTTTGTTAAGGATTTTTTGTGTCTATGTTGGTATGAGGGTAATACTAGCTTTTAAAAAGTGAGGGCACCTAACTCTTATTTTCTGTAAGAGATCACATGGAACATTCCCCAGAGAAACCATATAGGCCCTGTGATTTCCTTTTGAGAGTTTTAAAATTAAGAATTCTATTTCCTTAATGGTTATAGATCTATTCAGTTTACCTATTTGGAAATACACAAAGTTGGATGAAACAAAAATAAACCCTTTTGCCAGTCCTTAAGGGAGCCTCCAGACAGGTACCACAGGACCACAGTTCTTTGCAAATACTGCCTGTGCTGTTCCCTCTGGCACTCTCAAACTGCACCAGGAGTTTAGACTGCTGTTTCCATGGCTGCAGTCCATCTGGGAGAGGGAAAAGCCAGGCAGGTATTTTTAAATGCCACAGAGCTCTTACCCGAAAATGTAGCAAGTTCTTTTTTTCTGAAGTTTTCCCCTTGGCTGTTGTAATTCCTGATTATAGTACAGCATCTGCAAAAGTTGATCCTGAGAATTTTTGCCAGCTTTTTTGGTTGTTTCTGTGAGGAAACAGAGCTCTAGATTTCCTGACTCTATCGTTTTCAGTGATGTCAATCCAGTACTCACTTTTATATTCTGATTTCCGCAATCAGAGGGACTGTTTTGATTCTCACAAACATTTATTTTGTTTTTAACATATTATAATATTAACACTTCTTCATTCTATTTTTCAATTATGATTCATGCATTTACTATCTACTTTAGGAAGTAAAATAGAAAGCCATTACAATGGGAAATCATATTTTTGCCTCAGCCAATAAAAAATAATGGTAATAGGCATTACATAAACAGAATCTATAATTCAAAATCAGATAAAATGAAACTAAAATGCTCTTGGTGGCTCCATCAGCAAAACATAATTCAAAGTTTGTATTGTACAGTGCATTTAACCTATAAAGACTTAGGCAGACATTCCCTGTACTTGTTCTTGAATATTTTGTCAACTGACAGGAAATTTCCCTGAGGTAACTTTTTATTAGAAAATGTATTAAAAATTAGTGCTTATTTTTCTGTGGAGTATTATGTTTCTGCATACAGAAATTATATGACCTATAAAACCTGTTTCACTTGTAATATTGATATCAATGTGGAATTAAAAAGTTTGATATGGAAGGAAGCTTATTTAAGATTTATTTGCCCTTTTAAAAATCCTTAGTATTAATTGCTCTTGTAACATTAGCTCTTCTAGAAGTGTTAAATATTCATAAATTCAGAGAAAACAAAAGTTTTATTTTGAAATTCAAACACTTTTTATAAAATATAAACCTATGCAGTAACTTACCAATTAGAAGTCAAAACCACAATTTATGTTATTACTGCTGTTTTGTTTTTCCAGGAAAGGGGTGTGTTATGGGGTATGAATGTTTTTAGTAAGTTAAATCTCTTGATATTGAAATACAAAGCTAGTTATAGGGACACATTGTCTTGATAACTTCAATTAAGCATTAAAGCGTACTTTCTTATTTCTTCAATATATGTGAGAAGAAAATAATTATAGCAAATTCACAAATAATATTGTTCTAAAGTATGTTACAGTTCTACTACATGACATTTTTGATGATAATTTTTTAATAGTTTTTTCTTTCTAAATAAAGAAAAATAAATAACGTGAATTGAACAGCAGATAAAATCTGATTAAATTTTCTGTTAGTGGCTTTAAAAAGATCATCACCTCATACTTTGATTATCAAGATATAAAGACATGCTGATTCAACACAGGAAAACTCTCTCTAAGGTGTTGTATTTATTTCTTTCTATATTACCAAGTTAACTCTCAAATATTTCAGCATAACAAAAGAGCAGCAAGGGTCTATTTCCTCCCTCCTTCCTTCCATATTGTTTCATTTATCTTTTTTCCCCCCTTTCTTTCTGCTATATCTCAGTCTCTGCCTCTATTTCTTTCTTTCTGTCTTTCTCTCTATTTATTACTGCTTTCTTGCATTTGATGTTAGAGTTTTTAGGGACAGAATTTTGAGAACGTCTCTCTCCAAAATATCTGCTGCTCTATAAACCTGATAACCACTCTTGCTATGTTGACACTCTGTTTAGTAATGATTTATTTTTTGGTATTATTTTCACATGTTCTTTAAAAATCTATAACTGATTACAAATGGTGAGACTGCATTATGTTGATATTTCTTTATTTAGATATTATGTGTGTATTTGTCCTTAAGTTCCATTCAGGAATCTTGTCACATATCTTCTGTTTAAAAGATAACTGAATCATTTTCAAACTGAAGACAAAAATTAAGGTAGGGGGGCGCCTGTGTGGCTCAGCCTTTAAGGGGCTGCCTTTTGCTCAGGTCCTGATCCCAGGATCTCCATCTTAGGATGGAAAAAGACATCCTCTCCTTGCTCAGCAGGAAGCCTGCTTCTCCCTCTCCCACTCCCTCTGCTTGTGTTCCTTCTCTTGCTGTGTCTCTCTCTGTCAAATAAATAAATAAAATCTTCAAAATAAAATTAAGTAGGGATAAGGGGAAAAGAGTTATTAGCAAAGATCAAATATTTTAGTCAAAACAAGAGGGGAAAAAACTGCAGACCATTTGGGGCCAGTAAATTGGGGTTTATAGATCAAGTGAGCTGATTAGTTGTTGACTACAAAGAGCCTTCAAATGAAAACAATCTTTTCCTGTATGACTAGACATAGAGCACTTCTGATACCAGATATGTGGGCTTTTTCCCCATGCCAACCAATTGACTAACTTTCTGGAAGCTAACTGCATTTCCTATAATTCAGTTCAGTCCTGACACTAGTGGAAGTTAGCTCACAGCCCACAGCTTACACGTTGAGTCCCATTAGACTGTCCCCTACCTCAGATGCCAATTGAAAACTCAGGTTGTCATCTGCGCTTGTGCTGATTGGTTATAAATTCTCATTAGAATGGTTCACAGAAATCAAGAAAACAGTTTATTTACTAGATTACTGATTTATTAAAAAAGGCTACAACTCAAAAGCAACAAGATGGAAGAAGGCAAGGTATGGGAAAGGGACATAGAGCTTCATGCCTTCTTCAGGTGTGCTACCTTCCCAGCACATCCACTTGTTCACCAGCCTGGAAGCTCTCCAAACCCAGGCCTTAGGGACTTTGGTGGAGACTTCATGATACAGTCATGATTGATTCAATCATTGGCCATTGGTAATTGAACACAATCTCTAGTTCCTCCCCAAGGTCACGGGGTGGGATTGAAAGTTCCAAATCTTGCAGCACCTGGGTGGGTTTTAACAAATCCAGCTTTTCTAAAAAGTAATTTAAATACTCATAAGTAAAGATGAGATCATGCTGCAAATAATAACACATTTAGAACAACAGTGAAAATGCTATATGGTTCATTAGTGGGTTATAGACCAATAGGCACTTATGGGGGAAGGTAAAACCTCAAATGTTAATCTAGGAAAAGACATTTTTACTTAAAAAAAAAAAAGGCTTTAAAAGTCTACATCACTAGTACAATAATACAGAGGAAAGAAATTTAATAAAAGGACACAGATTAATGAAATAAAAAGAATAAAACAAATAAGTCAGCAGTTCAATGCTAGATATTTGATGAATACTAAAACTGAATCTGAATGGATTTATCATAATAGAGAAGGAAAAAGTAACCAAGACTGTATTCAGAACAAAAAAAAAATGAGTATAATTAGAGACATAGCAGAGACTTTTTTTTAAAAAAAATGAAAATAATGGAAATATTTTTGCCAATAGTTTGGCAAATTGGAATAAAATGGAACGTTTTATGAAAATACAACCAGGAAACATAAATATGTCCTAATTTTTAAAATTATCTGGTTCAGTAATTTTTAGAAAATTTACTCATACATACATCACCAGACTCAGGTAATTTTATTAAAAAGTTCTGCCAATGTAATAGGAAACATGAAATATAATGACAATTGAAATGGTATGGAAATCTGTGAAAATTTTAACATGACACATGTTGGAAAAGTTAGTCCCTTGCATGTGGTCTCTTGCCTCTACTTTGCTGCATAACAATGAACCTTGAACTAGGAACACCCCCTTATCAAAAGATACAGAACCTACACAGCCTGTGCTGTGCAATTCATCTTCTGTGGGAATATCTTCCCCCTGTTTGGGGTTCATGGATGCTCTTTTGTCTCTGATTGAAGTGATTATGCCACATGGGTCTTGGCCAACCCCACTGTTACAACCCTGCTCTCTGCAAGGAAGGGACAGGCTTCTTCCATGGTCACATGAGAAGGGTGTTTGTAGCGGGACCAACTGTCATGGGCACCCCATGCACACTGCTGAAGTTGATTTTGCTCGGTCTTTCATCTGTGCAAGTAAAACATTGTTCCATTCACTGCTTGACTGTGTTGTGGTTGCCTTGGTGACTGCCATTACCAATAAGCCGTGGGCCAAGGTCTTTAGAGTCCTGCCTTGTGATTGGTTAACTGCAGCTCACTACTCTGCTTGACAAAATAGAACTCTATAAATCAAATTTAAGGACATTTTTATTATTATTATGGCTGCTGTTCTTCCCTCTTAACTGGTCTTACTTTAAAAAATCCAACAAATGAACATATTTTCACTCTTAAGTAGTTCTTTTAAAATATATAGGTATCCCAATCACTTGTAAACTAATTACTTTCAGGTTGCAGAATATTATGATCTAAATCTTTTTACTTATAGATATTGTTATTACTCTAGACTTCAGTTTTACTTTTTATGATTTACACATTGTATTCTATAGAATAGCTAAACATATTTTTTAAAGTAAAACTTTCTGCCAATTTCACCCAAGTCCAAGTTATAGGCAATCTAATATTCCTTTTACACAACATCTCTAGGAAATGGAAAACCAGTTGCCAAAGGGAAGAGATCTAAATCTTTTTTTAGCATGGTTATTATGTACTGTTGGCCTGACCCTTTTCCCAAATGGAAAAAAGAAAAGAAAAAGAAAAAGAGCCTTGTATATGTATTTATATTTTTGATGAAAATGGGGCTTTGGATATTTATAAATTCAACATGGCTACTCAATATTATAACACTGTTTTAATTTTGTTTTTGTTTTATTCAAGAGCTACATGAAATGCTTTTACTTTTTTAATTTTGATTTTTTTTTAATAAGAGAAGGAAACATGCCACCTTCCTAATATTTTCATGGGCATGAAGGAAAATGTATCTTTATGATACTCTCCTACATGGGCAGTATATCGAATAATATATTGTCATACATCAAACTGAATGATGAGCAGAGACCATAAATTTGACAAGGAAAACAGTAAGGAAAATTACCAATGAGAATTTGGGAAGGAAAGTTTGCTAAATACATTTCTCTCTGTCATCTGAATTTAAATGAAATGGTGGCTATTTTTATCACTGCTGATAGGGTGGTCTTTTCTTCTTTGATTGTATCATGATACTGTAATGACCCGCCCTTTACAAATAAAATCATTGTCTTAAGAAAGAATTAGCTTAATATAACTGTTTCTAGAATAGATAATTTTCCCTTCATGCAAACAGGGAAATAGAGATGGGGTTCTGTGTTGTTTCTTTCCTAAATCATATTGTCCAGTTAAGCTCATAAAAATCATAAAATCAAATTAAAGGATTTTCTTTTTGACACAGAAGAGTAAACCATTATTTTCAATTTAAACAAAACAGCTCAGTTGATGACTATACCAAGCTTTGGAGACCTGCTAAGTATGTGGGATAGAAGTTAACTTAAGATCAGTCACACCAACTACACACTCCTAGGCAACTTCAGTGACTGAAATGACAAGTTTGCAGATGGCCTTGTGGGGTTTGCTGTATACTGATTTTGGGCATGTGACACCATTGTTACCTCATACGTAAGCCCCAATAAGGAGTGGTTTGAATTTCTCGTGACTTGTTTTCATGTAATTTTTCTATGAGAGAAGATGAGAATACACTCAAAGTATATATTCACATTTCTATTTGTGTGTGTTGTGTATAATACTATATTTATATTTATAAACCCCCAATATGTTACACCAAGAGGAATTAAAGAAGTGAGAATTTTGGGGGCAACTAGGTGGCTCAGTCATTAAGCATCTGCCTTTGGCTCAGATCATGATCCCAAGGTCCTAGGATTGAGCCCCACATTGGGGTCGGTCTCTCCTCAGCGGAGAGCCTGCTTCTCCCTCTCCCTCTGCTACTCCCCCTGACTGTACTCACTCTCTCATACTCTCTCTCTTCTACTATCTCTATCAAATAAATGAATAACTAAAATCTTTTTTTAAAAAATGAGAATGTTCTTTCTTTCTTCCTTTTCTTTTTTTAATTAACAAGGCAGGAAACAGCAAGTGTTGGCGAGGCTGTGGAGAAAAGGGAACCCTCTTAGACTTGTCGGTGGGAATGCAAGTGGCTGTATCAGCTACTCTGGAAAATAGTATGGAGGTTCCTCAAAATGTTAAAAACAGAACTACCCTATGACCTAGCAATTGCAATACTAGGTATTTACCCCAAAGAAATGAGAATTTTCAATAGAAAATTATAAACAGAGCTGTTTTTAAGTTGATTGAAGGGAACTATGCAAGTTGTTGAAGATCTTTTTCAGCTATTTAATATTTTCTGGTTTCAAGCTCATTTTCACTGTTTGGTTTATTTACCTGTTATTTGCACTCATATCCTATGCTGTATTCATTAATTTTAGGTCTCACTTACACAAAGTATTAACATGATCCTTTTAAAAATGTAATTTGTAGGGGTGCCTGGGTGGCTCAAAGGGTTAAGCCTCTGTCTTTTTGGGGTTGTGATCCCAGGGTGGGGATCAAACCCCTCCCCGCATTGGACTCTCTGCTCAGCAGGGAGCCTGCTTTTCCCCCATCTCTCTGCCTGCCTCTCTGCCTACTTGTGATCTCTCTCTCTGTGTCAAATAAATAAATATTTTAAAAATCTGTAGTACTTCCCAGTATGTGTCCATTAGAAATCATTGCAATAAAAAAAAAAATCAAAGCTCTACCATTTTTAAGTACTAATCATGTAAAAAGTTCTTAATTTCTGTTCAGTTCTTAAATATGATTATATGAGTATTAACATATTATTATGTATATTTGCAAACATTGTATCACACAGAATTCTGATCATTCAGTTTGGAAAAAAAAATGAATTTGCCTTTAAATAATAAAGGAAGCAGGGGATTCTCAGATTTGAAAATCTTTTCATGAAGAAAAAGAAAAATTATGATTTATTATTGTTTTCCAATAATGGTACAACATATTCAAAAGATGGATTGGAAGAAATTGTATATTTTATTAGCAAATATCATTCAACATAAAAGTAACTCTTTTCCACCTGTATTTATTCTACACTTGTCTTTTGTTCAAGTTAAACTCTGAGGTTCCTCACTTGATGGAAACTCTCAACAATGATGTGTACTATATAATTGTGTGATTAAAAGAATATAAAAAATTAAAAGTATGAAATTAAGTTGTCCGTGTAGACAATGCAGATCAGCTGGAAGTCTCTTGCATTGTTTGTGGAATTGTAAACTAGGCAACTGCTGTGAAAACATAAACTTTCAAAAGCTTTTCTTAAATATAAGTTTACTTAAAAATCCTTGTTTAGAACTCAGATTGCCTCTGTGAAGTCAGAGACTGGAGAGGAAATGGAATGTTATGAAAACCAAACCAAACAGCAGCACAAGGTTGACATCTGCTACCTGAAGCTAGAATTATGAAGACCCCCGGAGGCAAAATTGTCATTATTGGAATCAGAAGATGAGCTGAAAGAAACAACTGAATGACTTGGAGCTGCATAAACAATGTTCTGTATGTTGCTCTAATGCAACCCTTCTAAGTCTGAATCTGAGCTATGGGATTGGAACTAATGGAGCAACCTCAAAATCTTTAGATGGGGTGGGGGCCTGGGTGGATCCCTCAGTCAGTTAAGCCTTGGACTGTTGATTTCCCTTCAGGTCATGATCTCATTGTCTTGAAGTCCAGCCCTGCATTGGGCTCTACGCTGAGCATGGAACCTGCTTTAAGATTTTTTCTCTCCTTTCTTTTAGCACAGACCAACCCCCACTCACACTCCCTCTCTCTTTCAAAAAAAAAAAAAAAAAATCTTAGCTAAGAAGAGCGATGTTGAAGAATACATTGACATAAACCAGGCTGGATGTGTAATATTCCATTGTGTTTCATTTACCTTTTCTCTTATATCTATTTACCCCCAGGCACAGTTCTGCCAACACAAATCAAACAATTGCTAAATTGCTACATCTGTCATCTATACACTTACTATGGCAAGATACTGTTATAGGTCCTTTATGAATATTAACTCATTCAATCTTTCAATAAATCCTCTGTGGTAGTTGTTGCAAATGTGGATGTGAGTGGGCTGAATTTCTTATCTCTTAGACCACCACAATTCACTTAATTTTTTTTTTTTTACTGACTCCGTGTAAAAATAATTTTAAAATGATTCAAAATAAAAGCAGTATTTGTAAATTATGATTCATTTTTCCCTTTTGGTGCCCATATACAACATGCAGGAAAAAACAATGTGTTTAGTTTATCCAAGATCTAGCTCTTTGCTGAATTGGTAAGAGGCAAATTTTTCAGTAATGATTCACATCTATTGGAGGCAACAAAGAAGACATTGTTTGCGTTGGGAAAAAAAGAGAAAAATCTAAAAAAATGTGTTTAGTTTAAGTTTTCTCTTAATCTATTTGATTATTGTGTGTGTGTGTGTGTGTGTGTACAGAAGTCTTGAAAAGAAAGGCAAGAAAATGAAGGGCATAATATTTCTTTGATCTGAGCCTTTTATTTTTTATTTATTTATTTTTTTGCCACATTGAGTAAACTTGTGAATCTAAGATAGGTACGTTTGAAACCAAAGGCACCAGATTTGAGTGCTGGGGACAAGAGCTGGGAATGAGCCCATTCCTTCCCATTGCCTCACTCTGGCCCACTGCAGGCCTGGGTCATGCTAGGAAGAGGTACAGTTTCTGGTAGGTAGAAGTGAGTAATTACCGCCTTCAGAGACTGACACAGTTTTACAAGAGCATTAGAAGCTGTGGAAACAATGCGGATCACTCAGGAGGGAATCAAATCTCCAATGAGAAGATTGAGACTAAGTATCATCTCCACTTACACACAAAAATAATTGGAGATAGTTTAGAAAGAAAGTTGTTGAGATCCAGGATGTGGCAAGAGCAAGGTGGGAACAGAAGTTGTTTGTAACAATTAATATTGTCTCTTACCCAGTAAATATAAGAAAGGGTCTGTGGACATTTGGATTCTAGGTCTAAGAATTTTTACTTACAAGAGGAAGCAGTCATCCATAGGACACCATATATACTCCTAAGGTATGTCACATTACATCATGATTCATAACAGTTTTGAAGCTGAATTAGAATTAACAGGAAAAATTAATGTAACTGTACAATTTGCCCTTGAACAACTAGGGGTTAGGGGTGCCAACCCCTGCACAGTTGAAAATTTCCCCATAACTTTTGACCCCCCAACAACTTAACTAATAGCCTGCTGTTACCCAGAAGCCTTACCAATAACATAACCAATGATATTTATGTTTTAAACATATTATTATTATCAAAACACATATTTTATATGTTACAAGTGTTATATACTGTATTCTTAAAATAAAGTAAGCTAGAGAAAAGAAAATTTTATTAAGAAAACCTTAAGGAAAATACATTTACAGTACCGTGCACATGAAATATCCACCTGTATGTGGGCCAGGCCTGGCTGGGAAAGAGGTTCTGGTGGCTGCAAGCCTCGACGGGGATGGCCAAATTCTGCACCGTGTGGCCTGGGTTCAGCTGAAGCCGCCCCCAGATAGGCCTATGAATAGTGACAGTAACCTAGAGGCTCAGTACAGCTGCCCCATCCCCCAGGGGGTGCATGGCCAGCCCTTGGCCAGTAGCAGCTGTGCCCACATATGAGCACACTGGCTTCTGGGAGACCACAGGGTCAGCCACTGCTAGGAAGGAGGATCTGCATTTGGCTCCAAAGCCTGGAGCTGGGCTCATGGAAGACTTGGAGGCCAGGGGCATCAGTGGTATCGGGCTCTCGGTACATTGCTGCCTCTGCCCTCTGGACATGTTCCTCCACCTTTGTGCAACTCTGTCTCTGCCTGTCCCCATCCGCTCAACCTGGCCACCCCATGACACTGTGTCCCTTGGGAGCTGCGGGGAGCCTCTGAGGGCCTCACTGGGTACTCAGGGGCAAGAAGTGAGGCCTCTCTTCCAGTTGACATCTATTGGGTCCCAAGAGACTAGGATGGGCAGTTGTAAATACACACCTTGTGGCTTTTGCTGTGGACTTTTAAAAACATGCAGAAAGTGGACATGTGTCTTCAAACCCATGTTGTTCAAGGGTCAACTGTATTAAGAAATCCAACACCAGCCTGCTAAATATCTGAATGTCCTTCCCTGTCACAACTAAATGATTTTCTAACATCCTTCGCATAGATTGCAAACAATGTGTAGGTCTTCTCCAATTTTCAGAAGGAACTCCATGCACTACAGCTCATACCTTAAATTGCATTTTTCACTTTGCACTCAATTTCGTAAGGGTCTGCACATTGATACCTTCGTCAGAGTAATTCCAGTAAAATTAAAGATGTTCTTTTATGTGTTTTTTTTTTTTTTTTGAGGGGGAGAGAGTGTATTTTAATATAATTTATTTTATTATCCTTCTTTAGACTTTATCAATGCAGGGACGAGTGGGTGGCTCAGTCAGTTAAGTGTTTGACTCCTTTTTTTTTTTTTTTTAAGATTTATTTATTTATTTGACAGAGAGAGAGAGAGAGCACACATAGGTAAACAGAGAGGCAGGCAGAAAGAGAGGGGGAAGCCTCTTCGCCAAGCAGAGAGCCTGATGTGGGGCTTGATCCCAGGACCCTGAGACCATGAACGTAGAGGCTTAAGCCACTAAGCCACCCAGGCACCCCAAGTGTTTGACTCTTGATTTCCGCTTGGGTCATGGTGTTATAATGGATTGTGAGATTGAGCCCTGTGTCAGTCTCCACACTCAGCAGAGACTCTGTTTGAGGACTTTCTCTCCCTTTTGCTCTGCGCCTCCCACCCCGGGTGTGTGTGGTTGGGTTCTCTGCCCCTCCCCCCCATATATAAATGTTTAAAAATAATTTATTAATGTACCACTTGATGAAGTTGACCATAACTAACCCATCAATTCTGTAATACTTTAAATCATTATAGATATTGGAAAGGAAAGCAATAAATATGTATATTTAGGTAGACTATATTAATACTCACTTTACTTTCCTATTGTTTTATAATGTTAATAAAAATGCAAGCATATTAATATAGAGGCAGCAGGGAATTCACAGTATTTAACAATTTCAACAGATTTATATATTTTTATTCTCTTGGTTTATGAGAAATGTGTTCTGGAACATATTTTCTTTAGGCATATGTACATAGGTATATATACTCTTAGGGTTTTGTTTCTTTGTTTTTGTACTTCAGTAAGTTTGTATTTTTTTTTTAGTAAGATACGATATAAAACAGACTGAATTTTACTGCAGTTTTTCTCAGGAATACAACAGCAATGAAAGAAGACCCTTAAGGGATATTGGCAAAACCATTGCATATTTTTAAATTCTTTTCCTTCATTCATTCATCAAATGTTTATTGAGTACCTCTGAATGCAAAGTACTGTGCTAAGCACATAGGGGTTGCAGAGATAAATTAACCATTACCCCAAACCTCAAAGACTTCAGTTTAATAGGCAGAGTTAGACATGAAATCACTATAATAAAATGGGATATGCAAAATACTGTGAAAACACATAGGAAAGCGTAATTTATTGTGTTATGAATAAGGCAGAAAGAGCTTATAGGAGAGCAGCACTGAAGGATGAGTAGGAGGTAACTAGGCAGAGGTGAATGGAGAGGCCATTCCTGCCATAGAGAACTGAAGGAGAAAGACACAAGAGTCTGTAGGTGAGCTGCTGTGTTTGGGAGATAAATGCACCTGAAGTCGGCAAGAAATATTTGTTCAGATTGTCTAAGCTCTTCCATGCTGGAGTATATCTCAGCAAATTTTAGCTTCCAAAACAAATTTATTCATGTTGGTCTCTCTTATCATTGGATTTTTTTTTTCTCTTAAAACTATTTAGTTTCAGACTCCTCAAACTTTCTATACTCCTTGAAATTTGATCTCCAAAAATAGAGAAAATAATTGCCTCCATTATATCAACTGTCAGACCTAATTTACATCTTAAGATTCTCAGAACATAGGCCCCCTCTTTTTTTAGAACCCTCATAATATGTAATCCCATTATTCTGCAATGCTATATAGATTGAGAAAAAATAGCCAGTACATTGAGCCTAATAAGCCCTCAATAAATATCTTGTGGGCGCCTGGGTGGCTCAGTGGGTTAAGCCGCTGCCTTCAGCTCAGGTCATGATCTCAGGGTCCTGGGATCGAGTCCCGCATCGGGCTCTCTGCTCAGCAGGGAGCCTGCTTCCCTCTCTCTCTCTCTCTGCCTGCCTCTCCATCTACTTGTGATTTCTCTCTGTCAAATAAATAAATAAAATCTTTTAAAAAAATAAATAAATAAATAAATAAATATCTTGTAAAGTGAAGTGATTTTCATTAATTCAGATGTCACGGTCACTCAAAGAATTTTGCAGAGGTTGAAGATTGAAATGCCGAAGCCGGGATACCCCTGCTCAGACTCTGCTCCTCAGAGCCACTGGCTCAATGTTTGACCCAGGCTCAAAGCTGCCTTTTTTATGCCTGGCCTGGCTTCCTTCTGCTGTCTTTTTCTCCGTGACATCTCCATTCCTTTTTGCTTTTAATGTGGTTATTTCCAACTGCTACTCAGAGATACATTTACTTGGGAGCTGATGAGGCTAAGCCCCACTTAAGCCAGCTCCTTCGTAGGCTCTGAGAGGAGTTCCAGCAGTGAGCATACTTTCGTGGTCATACGTATTTGTAAAATTGCGCAAAAGTGTGATGATATTTGCAATCCATTAAAACTTCTTCTCCATACTTTGATTTCCCCTCTGACACACTTTCTCTAATTCCATGTGGTATCAGAAAGACAACTGTTGAAGTTGAGGATTCGTTTCATTTGAGTTTTTTGTCACAGCTTCATGTGGTTCACGTCTCTCCGATTTTAGGTTTGCTGATGGTAAACATAGACAAGTGAGAGTAGACTCCAGAAATACCAGGAATCACTGTTCCAGTCCTCTCGATGTACAGAGAAGGTGCAGGATAGGAAATCATACAGGACTATGAACATGACCTTCAGAACCCAGCCCCAGAACTATGTAGTTAGTGAGTATTGTCTGCTCAGGTCATGATCTCACAGTCTTTGATTATCAAGCTCTGTATTAGGCTCTGCTCAGCAGGAAGTCTGTCTTCCTGTCCTCCTGTCCTTTTGCCCTCCCACTGCTCAGACTCTCTCCTTCTCTCTCTCTCTCAAAGAAATAAATAGAATATATATTTTAAAGATTTTATTTATTTATTTATTTCACACAGAGAGAGATCATAAGCAGGCAGAGAGGCAAGCAGAGAGAGGGAGGAAGCAGGCTCCCTGCCGGGCAGAGAGCCAGATGCAGGGCTTGATCCCAGGACCCTGAGATCATGACCTGAGCCGAAGGCAGAGGCTTAGCCTGCTGAGCCACTCAGGTGCGCCAATAAAATCTTTTCTATTTTTATTTTCTTTTATTTTTAAATTTTTTATTTCTTATAAACATATAATATATTTTTATCCCCAGGGGTGCAGGTCTGTGAATCACCAGGTTTACACACTTCACAGCACTCACCCAAGCACATACCCTCCCCAATGTCCATAAACCGGCCCCCGCTCTCCCAAACCCCCTCCCCCCAGCAACCCTCAGTTTGTTTTGTGAGACTAAGAGTCACTTATGGTTTGTCTCCCTCCCAATCCCATCTTGTTTCATTGATTCTTCTCCTACCCACTTAACCCCCTATCTTGCATCACCACTTCCTCATATCAGGGAGATCATATGATAGTTGTCTTTCTCCGCTTGACTTATTTCGCTAAGCATGATACCCTCTAGTTCCATCCATGTCATCACAAATGGCAAGTTTTAGTTTCTTTTGATGGCTGCATAGTATTCCATTGTGTATTTATACCACAACTTCTTTTTTTTTTAATTTTTTATTTTTTATAAACATATATTTTTATCCCCAGGGGTACAGGTCTGTGAATCACCAGGTTTACACACTTCACAGCACTCACCAAAGCACATACCCTCCCCAATGTCCATAATCCTACCCCCTTCTCCCAACCCCCCTCCCCCCAGCAACCCTCAGTTTGTTTTGTGAGATTAAGAGTCACTTATGGTTTGTCTCCCTCCCAATTCCATCTTGTTTCATTGATTCTTCTTCTACCACTTAAGCCCCCATGTTGCATCACCACTTCCTCGTATCAGGGAGATCATATGATAGTTGTCTTTCTCTGCTTGACTTATTTCGCTAAGCATGATACGCTCTAGTTCCATCCATGTTGTCGCAAATGGCAAGATTTCATTTCTTTTGATGGCTGCATAGTATTCCATTGTGTATATATACCACATCTTCTTGATCCATTCATCTGTTGATGGACATCTAGGTTCTTTCCATAGTTTGGCTATTGTGGACATTGCTGCTATAAACATTCGGGTGCATGTGTCCCTTTGGATCACTACATTTGTATCTTTAGGGTAAATACCCAATAGTGCAATTGCTGGGTCATAGGGCAGTTCTATTTTCAACATTTTGAGGAACCTCCATGCTGTTTTCCAGAGTGGCTGCACCAGCTTGCATTCCCACCAACAGTGTAGGAGGGTTCCCCTTTCTCCGCATCCTCGCCAGCATCTGTCATTTCCTGACTTGTTGATTTTAGCCATTCTGACTGGTGTGAGGTGATATCGCATTGTGGTTTTGATTTGTATTTCCCTGATGCCGAGTGATATGGAGCACTTTTTCATGTGTCTGTTGGCCATCTGGATGTCTTCTTTGCAGAAATGTCTGTTCATGTCCTCTGCCCATTTCTTGATTGGATTATTTGTTCTTTGGGTGTTGAGTTTGCTAAGTTCTTTATAGATTCTGGACACTAGTCCTTTATCTGATATGTCGTTTGCAAATATCTTCTCCCATTCTGTCAGTTGTCTTTTGATTTTGTTAACTGTTTCCTTTGCTGTGCAAAAGCTTTTGATCTTGATGAAATCCCAGTAGTTCATTTTTTCCCTTGCTTCCCTTGCCTTTTGCGTTGTTCCTAGGAAGATGTTGCTGCGGCAGAGGTCGAAGAGGTTGCTGCCCGTGTTCTCCTCAAGGATTTTGATGGATTCCTTTCGTACATTGAGGTCCTTCATCCATTTTGAGTCTATTTTTGTGTGTGGTGTAAGGAAATGGTCCAATTTCATTTTTCTGCATGTGGCTGTCCAATTTTCCCAGCACCATTTATTGAAAAGGCTGTCTTTTTTCCATTGGACATTCTTTCCTGCTTTGTCGAAGATTAGTTGACCATAGATTTGAGGGTCTATTTCTGGGCTCTCTATTCTGTTCCATTGATCTATGTGTCTGTTTTTGTGCCAGTACCATGCTGTCTTGATGATGACAGCTTTGTAATAGAGCTTGAAGTCCGGAATTGTGATGCCACCAACGTTGGCTTTCTTTTTCAATATCCCTTTGGCTATTCGAGGTCTTTTCTGGTTCCATATAAATTTTAGCATTATTTGTTCCATTTCTTTGAAAAAGATGGATGGTACTTTGATAGGAATTGCATTAAATGTGTAGATTGCTTTAGGTAGCATAGACATTTTCACAATATTTATTCTTCCAATCCAGGAGCATGGAACATTTTTCCATTTCTTTGTGTCTTCCTCAATTTCTTTCATGAGTACTTTATAGTTTTCTGAGTATAGATTCTGTGTCTCTTTGGTTAGGTTTATTCCTAGGTATCTTATGGTTTTGGATGCAATTGTAAATGGGATTGACTCCTTAATATCTCTTTCTTCTGTCTTGCTGTTGGTGTAGAGAAATGCAACTGATTTCTGTGCATTGATTTTATATCCTGACACTTTACTGAATTCCTGTATAAGTTCTAGCAGTTTTGGAGTGGAGTCTTTTGGGTTTTCCACATATAGTATCATATCATCTGCGAAGAGTGATAATTTGACTTCTTCTTTGCCGATTTGGATGCCTTTAATTTCCTTTTGTTGTCTGATTGCTGAGGCTAGGACCTCTAGTACGATGTTGAATAGCAGTGGTGATAATGGACATCCCTGCCGTGTTCCTGACCTTAGCGGAAAAGCTTTCAGTTTTTCTCCATTGAGAATGATATTTGCGGTGGGTTTTTCATAGATGGCTTTGATGATATTGAGGTATGTGCCCTCTATCCCTACACTTTGAAGAGTTTTGATCAGGAAGGGATGTTGTACTTTGTCAAATGCTTTTTCAGCATCTATTGAGAGTATCATATGGTTCTTGTTCTTTCTTTTATTGATGTGTTGTATCACATTGACTGATTTGCGGATGTTGAACCAACCTTGCAGCCCTGGAATAAATCCCACTTGGTCGTGGTGAATAATCTTTTTAATGTACTGTTGAATCCTATTGGCTAGTATTTTGTTGAGTATTTTCGCATCTGTGTTCATCAAGGATATCGGTCTATAGCTCTCTTTTTTGGTGGGATCCTTGTCTGGTTTTGGGATCAAGGTGATGCTGGCCTCATAAAATGAGTTTGGAAGTTTTCCTTCCATTTCTATTTTTTGGAACAGTTTCAGGAGAATAGGAATTAGTTCTTCTTTAAATGTTTGGTAGAATTCCCCCGGGAAGCCATCTGGCCCTGGGCTTTTGTTGGTTTGGAGATTTTTAATGACTGTTTCAATCTCCTTACTGGTTATGGGTCTGTTCAGGCTTTCTATTTCTTCCTGGTTCAGTTGTGGTAGTTTATATGTTTCTAGGAATGCATCCATTTCTTCCAGATTGTCAAATTTATTGCCGTAGAGTTGCTCATAGTATGTTCTTATAATAGTTTGTATTTCTTTGGTGTTAGTTGTGATCTCTCCTCTTTCATTCATGATTTTATTTATTTGGGCCCTTTCTCTTTTCTTTTTGATAAGTTGGGCCAGGGGTTTATCAATCTTATTAATTCTTTCAAAGAACCAGGTCCTAGTTTCGTTGATTTGTTCTATTGTATTTTTGGTTTCTATTTCATTGATTTCTGCTCTGATCTTTATGATTTCTCTTCTCCTGCTGCGCTTAGGGTTTCTTTCTTGTTCTTTCTCCAGCTCCTTTAGGTGTAGGGTAAGGTTGTGTACCGGAGACCTTTCTTGTTTCTTGAGAAAGGCTTGTACCGCTATATATTTTCCTCTCAGGACTGCCTTTGTTGTGTCCCACAGATTTTGAACCGTTGTATTTTCATTATCATTTGTTTCCATGATTTTTTTTAATTCTTCTTTAATTTCCCGGTTGATCCATTCATTCTTTAAAATGATGCTGTTTAGTCTCCATGTATTTGGGTTCTTTCCAAATTTCCTTTTGTGGTTGAGTTCTAGCTTTAGAGCACTGTGGTCTGAAAATATGCAGGGAATGATCCCAATCTTTTGATACCGGTTGAGTCCTGATTTAGGACCGAGGATGTGATCTATTCTGGAGAATGCTCCATGTGCACTAGAGAAGAATGTGTATTCTGTTGCTTTGGGATGAAAAGTTCTGAATATATCTGTGATGTCCATCTGGTCCAGTGTGTCGTTTAAGGCCTTTATTTCCTTGCTGATCTTTTGCTTGGATGATCTGTCCATTTCAGTGAGGGGAGTGTTAAAGTCCCCTACTATTATTGTATTATTGTTGATGTGTTTCTTTGATTTTGTTATTAATTGGTTTATATAGTTGGCTGCTCCCACGTTGGGGGCATAGATATTTAAAATTGTTAGATCTTCTTGTTGGGCAGACCCTTTGAGTATGATGTGGTGTCCTTCCTCATCTCTTATTATAGTCTTTGGCTTAAAATCTAATTGATCTGATATAAGGTTGCCACTCCTGCTTTCTTCTGATGTCCTTTAGCATGGTAAATTCTTTTCCACACCCTCACTTTAAATCTGGAGGTGTCTTCGGGCTTAAAATGAGTTTCTTGGAGGCAACATATAGATGGGTTTTGTTTTTTTATCCATTCTGATACCCTGTGTCTTTTGACAGGGGCATTTAGCCCATTAACATTCAGGGTAACTATTGAGAGATATGAATTTAGTGCCATTGTATTGCCTGTAAGGTGACTGTTACTGTATATGGTCTCTGTTCCTTTCTGATCTACCACTTTAGGCTCTCTCTTTGCTTAGAGGACCCCTTTCAAGATTTCCTGTAGAGCTGGTTTGGTGTTTGAAAATTCTCGGGCGCCTGGGTGGCTCAGTGGGTTAAGCCGCTGCCTTCGGCTCAGGTCATGATCTCAGGGTCCTGGGATCGAGGCCCACATCGGGCTCTCTGCTCAGTGGGGAGCCTGCTTCCTCCTCTCTCTCTGCCTGCCTCTCTGCCTGCTTGTGATCTCTCTCTGTCAAATAAATAAATAAAAATCTTAAAAAAAAAAAAATGAAAATTCTTTCAGTTTTTGTTTGTCCTGGAAGCTTTTAATCTCTCCTATTTTCAATGATAGCCTAGCTGGATATAGTATTCTTGGCTGCATGTTTTTCTCATTTAGTGCTCTGAAAATATCATGCCAGCTCTTTCTGGCCTGCCAGGTCTCTGTGAATAGGTCAGCTGCCAATCTAATATTTTTACCATTGTATGTTACAGACTTCTTTTCCCGGGCTGCTTTCAGGATTTTCTCTTTTTCACTGAGACTTGTAAATTTTTCTATTAGGTGACGGGGTGTGGGCCTATTCTTATTGATTTTGTGGGGCGTTCTCTGAACCTCCTGAATTTTGATGCTCGTTCCCTTTGCCATATTGGGGAAATTCTCCCCAATAATTCTCTCCAGTATACCTTCTGCTCCCCTCTTTCTTCTTCTTCTGGAATCCCAATTATTCTAATGTTGTTTTGTCTTATGGTGTCACTTATCTCTCGAATTCTCCCCTTGTGGTCCAGTAGCTGTTTGTCCCTCTTTTGCTCAGCTTCTTTATTCTCTGTCATTTGGTCTTCTATATCACTAATTCTTTCTTCTGCCTCATTTATCCGAGCAGTGAGAGCCTCCATCTTTGATTGCACCTCATTAATAGCTTTTTTGATTTCAACTTGGTTAGGTTTTAGTTCTTTTATTTCTCCAGAAAGGGATTTTATATCTCCCAAGAGGGTTTCTCTAATATCTTCCATGCCTTTTTCTAGCCCAGCTAGTACCTTGAGAATTGTCATTCTGAGCTTTAGATCTGACATATTACCAATGTCTGTGTTGATTAGGTCCCTAGCCTTCGTTACTGCCTCTTGTTCTTTTTTTTTGTGGTGAATTTTTCCGTCTTGTCATTTTATCCAGATAAGAGTATATGAAGGAGTAAGTAAAATACTAAAAGGTGGCAACAACCCCAGGAAAATATGCTTCAACCAAATCAGAAGAGATCCCAAATCGTGAGGGGGGAGAAAGGAATAAAAAGAGGTTCAAAAAGGGAGAAAGAAAAAAAAAGATAAAAAGAAAAAAAAAAGAAAAGAAAAGAATTAAAAAAAAAAGAAAACGAATAAAGAAAAATATAAAAAAGAAAAAATATATATATCAGATAAACTAGTTAAAAAACGTTAAAAAAGAAAAGGGTAAAATTAAAAAAAAAAGTTTTACCAGAAGGCGAGAAAAAAAACAAAAAATGAAAAAGAAAAAAAATTAAATTAACTGCAAGATTAAAAAAAATCACAGGGAGAAAGCCATGAGTTCCGTCCTTTGCTTTCTCCTCCTCTGGAATTCTGCTGCTCTCCTTGATATTGAAACCACACTCCTTGGTAGGTGAACTTGTTCTCGGCTGGATTTTTTGTTGATCTTCTGGGGGAGGGGCCTGGTGTAGTGATTCTCAATTGTCTTCGCCCCAGGCGGAATTGCACTGCCCTTACCAGGGGCCGGGGAGAGTAATCCGCTCAGGTTTGCTCTCAGGAGCTTTTGTTCCCTGAGCGCTTTCCATAGAGTTCCGGAGGATGGGAATACAAATGGCGGCCTCCTGGTCTCCGGCCCAGAGGAGCTGAGAGCCCGGGGCCCCACTCCTCAGTGCGCCCTCAGAGAACAGCGCCCAGTAACTCCCATCTGCTTGACCTCCGGCCGCGCTCCGAGCTCACCGAGCCTGCGACCGGTTCAAGGTAACACCGAGCTGTGAGCTTACTGTTGGCTCTGTCTCTGTAGCCGGCTTTCCTATTCCAATACCCGCAAGCTCTCCGACACTCAGACACCCTCAATTCTTCTCTGACCCTGCGGGACCTGAGGCCATGCTGACCCCGCGTGGGCTTCGCCCCGGTTTAGCCTCTGGAGCGATGTCCCTCAGCAGAACAGACTTTTAAAAGTCCTGATTTTGTGCTCCATTGCTCCGCCACTTGCCGGGAGCCGGCCCCTCCCCCCGGGGTCTATCTTCTCGTCGCTTTGGATTCACGTCTCCGCCAATCCTACCTTTCAGAAAGTGGTTGTTTTTCTGTTTCCAGAATTGCTGTTCTTCTTCTCTTCGATCTGCCAATGGATTTGCAGGTGTTTGAAATTTTTAGATAAGCTATCTAGCTGATCCCCTGGTAGCTGAAGTAGTCTCAGCCTGCTACTTCTCCGCCATCTTGACTCCCTACCCTTCTATATCTTCTTTATCCATTCATCTTTTGATGGACATCTAGGTTCTTCCCATAGTCTGGCTATTGCAGACGGTGCAACCACTCTGGAAAACAGCTTGGACGTTCCTCAAAATGTTGAAAATAGAACTACCTTGTGACCTAGCAATTGCACTACTGGGTATTTACCCTAAAGATACAAACGTAGTGATCCGAAGGGGCACGTGCACCGGAATGTTTATAGCAGCAATGATTTATTTATTTATTTTTAAAGATTTTATTTATTTATTTGACAGAGAGAGAGAGAGAGATCACAAGTAGGCAGAGAGGCAGGCAGAGGGAGAGGGGGAAGCAGACTCCCCACTGAGCAGAGAGCCTAACATGGGGCTCTTCCCAGGACCCTGAGACCATTACCCGAGCCAAGACAGAGTCTTAACCCACTGAGCCACTCAGGTGCCCCCCCAATAAAATCTTTTTTAAAAATGCAGTATGAGAGGTACTAACAAAAATAGAAAAAAAAAATCTACAAAAACAAATACAGCATATTTCTATCAAATAAACTGGGACTATACCAATAAAATAAAAATTAAGTAAGATGTATGCTAAAGGCAAAGGCAGCTTTCTTTGAAAACACACAAAAGACGTTTCAAACAATATGGATCTTTTAAAACAGAATTGTAAGGAATTCTTGCTGATGAATATTTTAGCAATAAATGTGTTCAGGAAATTGGTTCAGGATATTCCAAACAATGTATTCTGAAGGGATCATGAAGTAGAAAATATAGAATTAAATACAAAACTAAAAAAGACATTTTATGTTAGGGTCATATCATAAAGGATTCTAAGTACCTTTCTAAAGTATTTATTAAATGTTTTGTTTTGACATTATATGTGTGTGTGTGTCTGTGTGTGTGTGTGTGTTTGGTATTCATGGAAATTGCATTTATTCACTGTACATAACAATGATGTTTCTATACCATTTAGCAATGGAAGCATCTTACTTCTATGCCAAATGAAGTTTAAATAATATTTCTTCATGCAGAATTATTGTTCTAATATCTGGAAAACTGGGAATTTTATAGTGTTGAGTTGCTTCTCATCGTGAGGTTAATCAGTTCACCCATGACTTTACCTCCCCTGACTAGGTGTAGCCTCCTTCCCCTCCATTACCCCCTGAATTTGCCCATCCGGTTCTGTATTACAGTCAGGATCCACACATTTCAGTATATTGTCATTTGTTTTTTCTTTTTTAGCGTATTGTTATTTTTAAAATAAAATCACGGGTTTTATTCTAATTTTTAGCAATTACTCAGAAAAATAAAATGGTACACAGAAGAGAAAGATGGGTGACTTGTTCATTTACGCGGTATACCTGCAAGCAGGTTAATATTTCAAAAGGATAAAATCTTAAAGCCAAGTTATTTTCTGCAGTCTTTCTTAAGAATTTGTTCCTGAATGAAAGAAATAAATATATTTGTATTGCTACATTTGATTATAATTACACTTACTATAAGGTGAGAAAACAGCAAATAAAATTAACTTTGAGTCTGTTGACAGAATTAATGAGGGTTAGAGATGATCCCGTTTTCTTCTTGCAATTACATGATGGACAGAAAAGGGGAATTGAAACCCTATATTTAATTCAACAAAACCAAAAAGTAATTTAGGATGATGTAAGGAGCTTTGAGAAATCCCCTGAGAGAAAAATGAGCAGTTAATTGTGCACCCAGTGCCTTAGGTTGTATTCACTTGATTAAAAAAATGCAGAATTATAAAGAAGTTATAATTAACATTTTAGAATGCTTCAGTTAATTAAGAAAATTAGTGGCTTACAACCATTCTTTCTTTATATTTTAAGAAGAGCAGTTTATTTCTGAAATTATTATTATGATTTTTATGTATCAAAATTATTATTCCAGTAAAGGTACACTAAACAATGCAAAAGCTAAAATCACTTAATTTCTTTTTTCCATTTTTCTATGGAAATACAATAAAAGATTTTTATTGTTTTCAATATCCACTCAATATTCGAGATTCATCTGGTAATTCAAAGACAACTGTCGGATAAATCAGAAAAACATTATGCTAATTTTTAAGAATTAAAAAAAAATATATTGACTACTTTTTAAAAAGCCCACATTCAAATAATGCCGTCTGACATTTAAACATATAATCATACTACCTTGTGATCTATGCTGTAATATAAGACATAAAAGGTTATTTTGTTCATATGAAATCAGAATGTATCAATGTATAACATGCAAAGAGCAGGATTGAAGAATAAAAGTAATTCACCAGAAAAATGAAAGTGGGGTATGGAATTTGGGGCCAAAATACTAATATCAACAATATGTTGAGATAGGAAACTAGCCCTCAAGTGAAATTGTCTTCAATATATGGAATTACAAATTACTAATTTACAAGTATAAACAGAACATGTGGAGTCATTTTATATTCAGCAGATTACCTGGCACATCTAAATTTATTAAAAAGTGGTGCTAATAGAATTGTTCACGGTAGGCTTATGCTCTTTTAGGCTCAAGTCCTCTACCATCAGTAACTTCTCCTCTGAAAAAGCAATGAGATCCGAATTTCCAAAATTCTGGTTGTCAGTTGGGGAAAAAAAAAAAAAGAAAGAAAGAAAGCAAAGAAAAAGCAAAGCCAACCTCAAAGTAGGTTAGTAAATGCTTTATTCATGGTCTTACTGAGGACTATAGCCTGGGGACAGTATTTCTGATTGCAGTGAAAGAAGTTGAAACCTGTCAGTTTATGGGGGATTTTATTCAAAAAGGAGAAGGCATATATTGCTTCCCAGTGCAACCGTGCACCCTAAGGTATCATTTGTTTGTAAAAATTAAGGTTTACTGATTTCCACATAGACACATGGGAGACCCTTAGGTTATCATTAATAGATGCTGTTTCTATCACATCTGATTGTTCAAACATATTGTCTGCATGGCTCCACTTACGCGCTTTCCCAGTTCTTTTCTTCATTTATCCCTGAGGTCACTGGAGACAGTTACAGGAGGCTGACCCTCAGCCACCGCAGTAGTAGGGCACATGGTACCCCTGCACAAGCTGGTACAATTTTCACCTGACATTTTACTTCTGCCTCCTAGAGGTTTCAGCCTAAGAAGCAACAATTGCAGCTTTACTGTCTTGAATTGGCCTGTTGACAATCTCCTTCTGGCTCATTCTCCCCTTTCTTCTGCTGATTGGCATTGCAATAGTGAAGGAGGGGGAGGGGAGTATATACCTAAGTGAATAAGAATGGCCAGATTAGATAAAATTGTCGTCAACCAAACCATCATAAATACTGCTTTACTACTATTTGAGCACTGAATGATCAAATAAAGAGTTTTTGCATACCTTTGTCTCTAAAACACCCAGATAGGGCAAAATGTAAATTTTGGTAAGTTAAAAGCAAAACAAAACAGAACAAAACAAAACCAGGTAATATCCCTCCTCCACAAAAGCTAACTTTCGTAACTTGTCTTACTTCTTTAATATTCTAATTACTTAAAAAAAAAAAGTTATATTGAAATCATGTCTTTTTATAAGTAGAAATAAGAACTATTAAATAAAGCCAATATCAGACCAAATTAGTAGCAAAAATTGACCATGGATATGTAAAACTGCTACATTTAGTTTTCCAGATGAATAACCTGGGACAGAGCTATATTACTTACAAGAAAATGCTGAGAATATTTGTCAATAACATCATACTTAATAATAAATCTTTTTCATGTTGTTAGTCAAATAGCCATACCACTGGATTAAATTCATGTTAATAAAGCAAACTCCAATATGAATAATTATCACTATTTAGTAGCATGAATTAGAAAAGTGTTTCTACTAAGATGTTAGTTAATGTTTTCACCATGAGAGATTCCAGTGACTAGCAGCAGAAACATGTGGAGAAGTGGAATCATATTGATGACCTATTTAGCCAGAGCGTTGCCAACCAGTTAAACAGCCAATTTGTCGTTTATGCAGTAAACTTAAAATGACCCTGCACACCCCCCCCCGCCCCCATCCCCCACCGTGGACTTATCTACAAGCAAGTCCGGGAAACCAGTCCCAGGTAACAAAGCCCAAATACAAGGGTGGGTCAGGCCAGGTGGAGACATCCAATCAGTGCGGTCTCCCTACCTACCAAGAAGTGTGGGCCCCACCTTTTGGGCACCAATTCTGACCAAGGTGATAGGCTAGTTCAAATATCTATTATAGAATAAATTGTGATTCAGTTGGTCACTTGTGTGTGACCTAGCATGACAATGCAGCTTTTTGGGTGTGTTGCAATCTCATTGGCCACCTGTGTGTGGCCAGGCTCAACCACATGGCCCTTGCCCTTTAAAAGTTAATCGGTAAGGCAGGGAGGGGTCGCCCTCTCTGTAAGAGGCGGCCCTGACCCATCGGTTTGATTCTTGATGCTTGGCATGAAATAAAGCTTTGCTTGACCTTTGCTTTGTATCAGTCTCGCTCCTTTGATTACAGGCCTATCAATATTATAATTGAAGTGTATGAAGAGGGAGGAAGGGAAACTTAAGTCCCACAATGCCCTTGAGCACTTTATCAGTCAAAACATTTATTTACTTACTTACTTATTTATTACATAAGCTCCACACCCAATGTGGGGCTTAAACTCGGGACCCTGGGGTCAAGAGTTGCATGCTCTACTGACTGAGCCAGCCAGGTGCCCCTTAAGTTAAGCCTTTTATCAGCATACGCTATGCAAAGAAATGTCCCGAGTCATACATTGTTGGGCTCTCAGCTTGAACAGATGCTAGTAATCTCTGATTATGTTGATTTTAAATGGTGCCTGTTATTTTGTTATATAATTTCATAATGTAGAGAGAATATTAGGATTCATTAAAAAGAAAATATTAAATGGATATGGAAATAAAATCTAGTCATGTATTGTTGTATATTTGGCCTAAATGATATGGTGAACAAGTAACTTTGAGAATTTTTTTTTTTAATTTACCAGTCTCAAAAAAAAAAAAAAAATCCCCTTGGGATAGCACTAAAGATTTTTATAATTCTAACTGAAACTCAGGAACATCCATATTCATGTTCACCGATTTGACAAATTAAAAAAATGATTATACATAGCAGTACATTTTCCCCTGCAATCTATAATATTTTCTAAGGAAAAAAGAAAGAGTTCTTTTTAATAATATTATTATAGTAGTTTTAATTCTGTGTTTTGTTTTTGGTTTTGGTTTTGGTTTAAAACACCAAGAAAATTTAAGAATAAATGTACAAAAATAAGAGGTGTTTTAAAGGTTTTATAATGGTACAGTTTGGTTTAAAAATGGTGATTCTCATTTTTATGGTCAAAAGTGAAATAAGTTGTAAAAATTTAATCCGTGCTACTTTGAGACATTAAAGAATCAAAGATAAGAGTGGCATAGCCTTTACAAAAAAAGTTCAAGAAATATTTTTACATGTTGCACTTAGCATTTTCAAGTAAAGAAAAATGAAACAAAAACAAAAATCCCTCATCTCAGACTCAGAACAGTTTATATTCACCCTTGTGCTAGCTGCTTGCCTTTACAGTGCTTTAGGTCATGTTTTAGCAAGTTAGTATCCTTATAAAAATAAATTCAAAATTTATTCAAAAATAAATTAAAAAATAAATTCATTGATACCATTCATTGTAAAACTCATGTTTCTAGAATGTCAATTGGAAAGAAACTTTTAATTTTTAAAAAATTTTTTAGGGTTTATTTATTTTAAAATTTATTTATTTATTTGAGAAAAGCATGAGCAGGAGGAACAGGAGAGGTGTGGGAGAATCCAAGCTAACTCTGCTCTGAACACAGAGTCTGATGTGGGGCTCAATCTCACAAGGACAGTGAAATCGTGACCTGAGCCAAAACTAAGAGCCAGATGCTTAATGGACTGTGCCACCTAGGTGCCTTGTAAAGAAGCTTTTTTAAATCAAGTTTCAAAAATAGGAATTTATTTTAAAGACATAAGAGGAACATGTTACATGAAGTTCCTCTTAGATGTTAGTCCTCTTTGTCATCCACACTTTATACTGCATGTTTCCTTTCTGGAAGCCATTTGATGATTTTATTTAGATTCTTGGTTTTGTTTATGTGTCTGCTCCTCAAAGTTTACCTCTGAGCTGATGAACTGATGTGCCCTCTGTTTTCTGTTTTTTTTTTTTTTTTTAAGATTTTTTTTTAAATTTATTTATTTGACAGAGAGAGATCACAAGTAGGCAGAGAGGCAGGCAGAGAGAGAGAGAGGAGGAAGCAGGCTCCCTGCTGAGCAAAGAGCCCGATGCGGGACTCGATCCCAGGACTAAGATCATGATCTGAGCCGAAGGCAGCGGCTTAACCCACTGAGCCACCCAGGCGCCCTCTGTTTTCTGTTTTAACAAATGGATTGCTGAGAATGCAAATGATCTGGAGTAGACTACGGCTAACACATTGTCATTGTGGAGGTAATGTAGCTAGCTACAGGGTTATCTTTCATAAGTTGTGGAAGAGGCTTTTGGTTGAGTAGCTGAACCAACACAGAGAAAATGAACAAGAATGTACCTGCTGTGGTGACCAACTGTAGCTGTTATGATGATTGATTCTGTCATGTTGCTATTTTGGTTAAATTGTGCTCAGAAATGTTTCTACTCTGAACACAGAGTCATAGAAGCTTAGACTTGAGCCTCCAAAGCCGCTACCAGGCATTGTGTCTGGAGGGAGGGGAAGAGTTAAGAGAAACCTGACAGGGATAAAACCTTGTTTGTTTGTGGTCTTCTCTCAGGAGAGTGAAGGAATCTTCTGTCAGAGTTGGCTTTCCACTAGTGGTCAGCAGGCTTCCTAGAAACCCAAAGAATGGATAGGTGAAAAAAAAGAGTGCCCTTGAGGGGAAGTTAGTAAAGTGGTTACAAAGACAGAGAGTGAATTGATTTTCAGTTTCTGGGTCAGTGTTTTCCTTTGAGTGGCAAGTACTGGAGAAACTGAGGTGAGGATTGAGAAACCCATAGGTGGTAAGAAAAGAGAGTCAGCCAGTGCCTTGAGAAATTCAGCTTTGAGAAATTGAGAGATCTGAAGAAGATAGAATGTCTAGAAAGGGAGATGTGAGTGGGCATGTGTTGTGAGTGTGCACAGGTGTGTGTTTTTATACAGACGTGAAGCCCCTAGGGAAAAGCGAGAGCTCATATCTGGAGCTGTTTGACAACAGCCAGGGAAAGGAAGAGAAGAAAAGGAAAATAAGAAGAGAAGAGAAGGAAAAATAAGCAGCGCATGTAATAAAGGGAACAAGAGAATGGGTTGAGTGCAAAGAAAACTGAACGGGAAAGGAAAACCAAAATGGATACTTTAATGAGCGAAGGAATATTTGAGTCCATCCCTAGAAACAAAAAGGCTAAGGCAGTTCAAACACTACGGAGCTCAGCTGAACATCCTTAAACAAAGCTCTCATCTTCGACCTGTTTTTACAGAAATTTTAAAAGTGTCTTTACCTTATGAAGGAAAAAAATGAAGATAAATTGTCTTGAGAAGTTTAGCTCTGTATGATTGATGGGTATAAGGAAGAAGACATGTCTACAGACAGCAGAAGGTAGGGAAGGAGAGGTGTGGAGAATGAAGGATATAGTCCCACAGACTCTCCCAGTAGAAGGATGATTCCCCCCATTGCAAGTTGTGTGTGATGTGTGGGGCATGTGGTATAATAATTGACATGATAAAATTTCTCAGGTGGAGTCTACAGAACATGAGCCGATTACAAAAAAATATCTTAAATCTTTTCAATGAAAAGAGAGGAGAACCATTTGGTGATGGCTTGACTGCCTATCGCTCTGGAACATGAGCCCATAGGGCACAGGCCCGAGGGCCCCAGTTTCTTTCCACATTGTTTCTGTTTATTTCTTCCAAGTTAGGCCTAGCCTTGTATTACTGAGTATTACATTTTCCTCTCAGCAGGTTTCTGCACTGTAGTAAATTGTGAATTTTTAAGTTATCTCTGGGGTGATCCTTATTTATCCCAAAATTTAAAAAGAAATAACAGTATGAATGATTCATTATCTAGAGACTTATGTCAAGTTTTAAAATGTTTGCAGAAACAGCAGCATGACATCTTTTAGGGCATTAGGGAAACAGTTGTGCCTATCTCTGAAATTTCAGTGTTTTCTATTTACCATTTAAAGTGATAAATGAAATATGAATATTTATACTAGTTTCAAATAAAGCTTTATCTCTGGCTCTAAACAGTAAGTTGAAAACTTTTATATAAATGTAAATTATAGAAAGGCTATTGTAATAAGGATTCCATTTTTCAAAACCCGCACTTCCAAGAGTGTAGTTCCAAACTTTGAGTTACACGGTAAATTACTGATTTTTTTTTTTTTTTTTTGCAGTGCATTATAAAATTAGAAAAAAAGAAAAAAGACTTGGAAGTAGTTTTTCTTCCCATCTATTTCTCCATTATCAAACTGATCTAAACTATGTCTGTCCTGATCTTTAAGATTAGCAATAACAGGGGGTCTGAAATCTCCTTTAAAATCTTAATCCAAATTCCATTTGCTTCTACCCGAAACATTTCTATTTCTTATAATCTTGGTGAAGATGCTAAATAGTAGGGGCACCTGGGTGGCTCAGTGGGTTAAGCCTCTCCCTTCGGCTCAGGTCATGATCCCGGGATCCTGGGATCGAGCCCCTCATTGGACTCTCTGCTCAGCAGGGAGCCTGCTTGCTTCCCTTCCTCTCTCTGCCTGCCTCTCTATTTGTAATCTCTGTCTGTCAAATAAATAAATAAAATCTTAAAAAAAAAAAAAGAAAAAAATGGATTAACAGCTTCAGTATAAATGAGGACTAAACATGTTCTCTCCTCTTTTCATCCTCTGTGTCCGGCCTGTTCCTGAAGACTGCACCAAATGCTTTGGTATTCCTAAGCATGCTGTGACATTTCTCTTTCCTACTCTCTTTCTAGAGAGTGCTTTCTCTCTCTTGCCCCTAGCAAAAGTCTTGCTCAACATTAATGACCGAAAGTAAAGGTCATGTCTGTGAAAATATTTCTATCTTCTACTGAGAATCTTTCCCTTGTTCTTGCTCATACAGCAGGAGTACCATGCCGAACTGGAACTGTTTATCTAGATGTCAATATTCCCCACTGGGCCATAGCAATGGCAAGATCATCTTTCTCTACCTAGAGTCTAGCACCAAGCCCTGCACATTTATGAGTGCTAAATAAATAAATAAACAAACAAATAAGTAAATACATTTTTCCCAAACAATGGCTTGCCAGCTTCTGTTACATCTGTAACTTTTTTCCTACATAGCATAAGGGCTGTAAGATATAAAATACAAAGTATTTTACACTTTCAGTTGAAGTATAACAAATAAAAGAAGGGAATCCTGTGACTTTTAAAATATTGTATCTTCGTTAGTTGAAGAAGCATTATTAACAATATGCACTTAGGTGGTCTCTAGGTGGCCAGGAATGAATAAAACCAAACCCCGAATTTTGAACACTAGAAGGTTCAATTCTAGTGGAGGAGGCATATCAGAGAGAAGTGAACAGTAATTATAAACTATGAAGCACAATAAAGGAATGAAACAATGAAGTGAAATAAAGAATCATGGAATGAGACCTATTTCGATCCAGTGTTTGGGCAAGATCTCCCTGATGAGATTGCTTTTTAGCTGAGATCCCTCATGGCTCTGCACCAATTTCCTGTTTTAAATTTTAAAATCACTTTACATGCTCACCACACACACACACACATTACAGTTTAACTATTGCACATTTGCTAATATGCCCCCTAGGAATTATTCCCTTGTTGCGGTGTGAATTTATTTCCCTTGGTGAAATATCAATTTTTTTTTTTGCTTTTTTAAAATTCTCCCCAGACATCTGGAAACAGGCATTGAGTCACTTAAATAAATTTTAAGTGATTGTTTTAAAAATGAATAAAAATGATATGAGAAGGAATTTGCACCTGAGAATATGGTCAAATTAAGAAAATACACATAGACATCAAAACTTTCTCAGGGTGTGTGTATGTGTGTGTTTGTGTGTGTTGGGTGGGGAGATACCTTAGGTTCAGATAAATCTGTGAAAGGAAAGATTAATTAGCTAAACAAAATGAAGCTGAGTATAACCAGGTGGGAAACTGCCCATGAGTCCTGGCAGCAGTACACACACCTTACTGCTACTCTGAGATTCACTAGAAGTGCCCCTGTGCTTTAGAATAAAATAGTAACAACAATCATTCTACTGAAATGTCACTGTTCAGTCTGTTGTGCGGAGGTCATAAATCTCATT
The DNA here is from genome assembly GCF_022355385.1 of Mustela nigripes. Classification (NCBI taxonomy): domain Eukaryota; kingdom Metazoa; phylum Chordata; class Mammalia; order Carnivora; family Mustelidae; genus Mustela; species Mustela nigripes. The sequence continues at coordinate 186,029,718 of NC_081558.1, forward strand.
CTCTCTGCTCAGAGAGGGAATCTTAAATAAAGCATTCCTTAGATACTTGGGTCCTGTGGACTTTTTACATTTGTAGGTTTGCCTGCTGGGAACACACCTAGAGCTTCTCAAAAGCCTAGTGGGACAAGAATTGTACCAAATTGCACACTTCCAAATTCCCATGTTACTATAACTTGGGGATGTGTTTCTAGAAAATGAATTAGACTCTGAATGAACTGTCTCCATGGCATACAGCCTTAGAGTGGAATAACAGTCTCGTATTTCTTGGTCATGGTAGCATGTTTATGAAAACTAAAGCAGTTTATTTTTCTCTGACATTGTGTCACCCATGGCTATTATTAATGCTGATTGCATAATTGTAAATGAGTGAAGAAATGATTTCAGAATGTCTCATAAGTGTCACTTGATGACATTAATTCTCCTGTCTAATCAGGTATATAAATAAATGTTTCTCTATATACTTAAAAAGGCATCCATCCACATAAATCAATAATACCAACTGTGACAGAGATCCTAGCATTTAGGTCAAAATACAAGCCAGATAGGCCTGTCCTGCTTTATTCCTCGCAAGATATATCATCCTGCAATTATTTCTCCATATGTGTAACTGAAGCTTTATGAACCCTCACTTTAATAGCAATGTTTTTTCACATTAAAAAAAAAGTGTCAATCTTTGTGACATTATTTATTCTACAAATGGCTCAGAAATAATATTTAATGATTTGTTGATAGCTTAACAGATATATTTTATGAGATTTTGGAGAGAGAGCATGAATATCCATCAAGTGCTCCTCATCATGGTGGAGTGAGGGGAATGGACCAGTAACATACTCATTCTTTCTGCCTTTCCTACTTCCACGGATGCTGATCCCATCTTTGCATTCGCTTTGTAAAGCTGCTTACACAAAGTAAGTGAGTTGTGAGTTGAACTGTCTTAAGGGAATTTACAAGCAAAGAAAAGAGTTCACTTACTCAACTTGGGTACCTTGACTGATTAAATATATAAATGATATTATAGAGAGTGTCTCTTTTTGCCTAATTCACACAATGTATTTATTTTCTCATGTTTGGCAGGCCCTACCGGGTCTATCAGGGAGTAAATATAAAGAAATCACTTTTGATTATGACCTGTAGCTACTTTTATTTATCAAGCACAAATTTCATCTCTTACTAATTCTTCAACAAATATTTACTAAGCACCTACTATATATTCTATGCATGAGGACAACTCTGGGAACACAGTTTCAACAGAAAGATGATTTTTTCTTCTTGTGGAGCTTATACATACCTTAAATCTCTCATTTCATCTTTATAAAGCTCTTCTGAAGTACACAGGTCATTATTTTTATCCTGTCTACATTCAGAGTTCCGCAAGGGTATGCTTAGGTCATATAAAGTAGAAAGTGATGAGTTTCAGTTGAATTTTGAACTTGGTTGCTCCATCAATGTTTTGGTCTGAATGTGTACACCAAAATTAATATATTGAAGTCCTAACTCCAAGTACATCAGAAGGTGACTATATTAGGAGATAGAGTCCTTAAGGTGAAATGAGATCATATGAATGGATGCTGATCTAATATGACTGGTGTCTTTATAAGAGGAAATTTAGACACAGACAGGCACAGAGGAAAGATCATGTAAAGACATGTGGAAAATCTGGCCATCTATAAGCCAAGGAGAGAAGCCTCTGAAGAAACTAATCCTTCTTACACCTTGATCTCTAATTTTTGTCAACAGAACTGTGAGGACATAATTTTTTGTTGCTTAAGCTACCCAGTCTGCAGGGCTTTGTTATGACAGCCATGGCAAACGATTATATTTGCCCTTAAGGAGGTATTTCAACATCCTACTCTCCAGAATCTGCATGTGATTTTACTTGGAATAGCATCTTTGCAGGTAAAATTTAATTAGGATCTTAACATGAAAACAACCTGAATTATCCACATTATTCCTAAATGCAATAAGTGTCTTTAAAAGAGAAGAGACACCCAGGGAAAGGGAGGAGAAAGCCCTGTGAAGGCAGAGATGGGGTTTGGAGTTATGCTACCACAAACCAAGGAATGCTTGGAGCTACTGGCAGCTGGAAGAGGTAAGGATGGATTCTCTCCTAGCAACTTTTGAGGGAGTTTGGCCCTGAAGATAACTTGATGTGGGACTTTTGGGCTCCAGAACCATGAAAGAACAATTTTCTGTTGTGGTAAGCCACCCAGTGTATGGTAATTTGTTACAACAGCCCTAGGATACAGATGCTTGGATTCTTTATCTCAAGAATGCTTCTTCTGTATTCCCAAGTCCTAACTTCACTATACTGTGCTGCCTTTCACTCCACTGTATCATGATCATGTAGATTTCTGAAGAGACCAGAAGTGAAATGTTAAACTACCAAATGTGATTGTTAATTTTATATGTGTCTTTAGCCTTTGCCAACAAAATATCCTTCTTTTAAAAATAATTTGGGACATTTCATTTCCTAATCTATTTTTTAATGAGATCTGTGTACTGTCATCTGACTCACCACTAAACATCTCTAATTTAGTCTGGACACAAGATAAGTCTATTAGATAAAAGTATAAGTATATTAGATAAAAGTGAGTTAAAACCATTTCTGATTGTGGATACAGGTTTTTTTTTTTTTTTCAGTATTCCTAATGTCTTCCACAACTTTGCCATGCCAACTCAAATTTTACTTTATAACCTGACATTAATTGTAGTCAATCATAAAACGAAATATTTCTAGTAGATCCTAAATCTAGAGAGGCAATCCTAGGAGCACAGACATAGGATATGAGAGAAATGTGAGGAGACACCCACATGAACTCTTTGATAACTTTTTATGGTTCTCTGAAGAGAAATATGACAGAAACTCAGAAGAAAAATCAATCATGCCAATAACCTGGTTCTTTCTCTGTATCATGAAGATGAGAACTATGATGCCCATGGAAAGTAAATGATTAGACCCTGATTGCAAAGCTCTAGATGAAAGAGTAGCCTCTAGAAACCAATCCTTCCTTGGAAGAAAAGCAAGACCTCAAAACTTAGAGGGCAGCAAACAAGTAGGAGAGTTCTCATACAACAGTTCGGTTGTATTTTGTGGAATGGCTTCATGTGATTTAGGGAGGGCAATCAGCATTCAGTGCTTGCTTACAACACTTCTCCCTCACAGGTCTGCCTTCAGAAGGACTACTTTTGTCAGGATCTTGTTTTATTGAAATGAATAAGGTAAAGAAAGAAAACAAGTTATAGGCTTTAGGTAATAATAAAAATCACCCACTAATTCAAGACCCAGGGTGAGTTAGCTATTTATTTGTTTTTAAGCAAATAGAAAGTCGATGGTAGAAAACAACACAAATTTTATAGACAAGAAGATATAGGTTGTAATGTCAGCTTTCCAAATAACTAGCTTTTTAACTATGGTCTATTTTTCTGAGTCTCAAATGACTCAATAATACCTACTTTGAGAGATTTATAGAAAAATTAGAGATATTCTGAAATTCAAATAGAATGTTTATACATATGTGATATTATATCATTTATGAAAAATTACATAATCTAATTAAGGATTTGCCTAGTGAATAAGCCACTGTCATAGCCTTAAACTCATGAAGAAGCTAACAGGTGGCAGTTGAACTTCATTTGCCACTCCAAGTTTTTAAAGAGGTAAAATATAGACGGTGATAAAAGGTCTAATTCCAACTAATCTTCTCATAATGACATCGTATACTTTATGAGATTTTCTTGAGTAAGGTAAAGCACACATAATGAGGATCAAACTGGGCATGCCATAGTTTTGATTAACTAGTTACCAAATGCAATTTCAATGAATAGAAAAGTCAATAGGAGTACATGCAATCTGAGTTTCCCACCTTAATTACATGAAGAGTCTTTTTATGTTAGAACTTGATAAATAATATTTCTGAAATCTGACAGCACTGAGACAAGAACCTGGCCCTAGCAAGGTTCCTGGAGTATTTTAGGATAAGAGAATAGATCTAACAGAAAACAGGTCATGTAGCTGTCCCTTGAACTCATCATCTTAAACTGGTACATCACCTAGGATTATTGCAGAATTGTGAGTCACCATCAATTTGGGCATAGGTCAGTGAAGTATGTTCTCATCCTTGTTGACCAGTTTTCAAAAACCTTGAGAAACTTTGATATACTGGGATTCTGATTTCTCTATGATTTAGTAGACCAATGTAACTCTATATTATCTGTGGCCTCGTGTTGAACACATATGATAGGACATGGTCAAGAAAGAGCATCTGGAGGAAAATAAATAAGTTTAATATTGACATGATGTAAAACCCAACTTACTTTTGCTACTGATAAATCAAGATTTAGAAAGCTAAAATGGCCCAGCTCTGACAGGAACATGGTGACTCTGACTGAGGATCGATGTCTGTTGTGCCAGCCAACACTTGACTCATGACCAAATTTATTCCACTGAAGCACTCAACTACCTATAGAGAATGTTATTTCTTATTCTCATAGGAGTCATGTCTTAAGGCATTACTTATGCTCATTCTTACAAAACCTGGAAAATTTTCAGAAATTAACATTTAAAATAAAAAATGTAAGACAATAATCTTTTGTAGTCCTATCAACTAAAATAACTATGACAATTTGAAAAAATGCATACTAATTTGTATTTTTATGCTGCTTTGTATTAGTTGTTTGTGCGTGTTCTGTTTTTTAAATTTTATCTTATTTAGAGAGAGAGGGAGAGCATGTGAGCAAGGGGAGGGGCAGAGAGAGAGAGGAGAGAATCTTAAGCAGACTCCCTGGCTGAGTGCAGAAACTGACAGGGCTAAATCTCGTCACCCTGAGATCATGATCTCAGCCAAATCAAGAGTTGGAACGCTTAGCTGATTGAACACCCTGTGTCCCTATGTTAGTTTTTTTTTAATGACTGAAATATAAACTACAATCATATAATGCTATGTTTAGAATCTTGTTAATGTAAATATATCTTTTTGTAAGAAAATTAGTAAAATCATTTAGAGAGGCAAACATGAAAATCAAGTTAATCTTACTAAATTTTCACAGCTTGAATAGGGCAGATATCCTGTTTTTGTGTTGTCTGGGTACAATTTACCAACAGTGAATGGAAAACAAAACAAAACAAAAACAAAAACATTTCAGGAGAATTAAAAGAGTTTTAAGGTTAAATTAAAATTTTAAAATTAGGGGCGCCTGGGTGGCTCAGTGGGTTAAGCCGCTGCCTTCGGCTCAGGTCATGATCTCAGGGTCCTGGGATCGAGTCCCACATCGGGCTCTCTGCTCAGCGGGGAGCCTGCTTCCCTTCCTCTCTCTCTGCCTGCCTCTCTGCCTGCTTGTGATCTCTCTCTCTGTCAAATAAATAAATAAATCTTTAAAAAAAAAAAAATTTTAAAATTAAAATTTTATTAAAATTTTATATTAAATTAAAAGCAGTGTTAAGGTTAGGAAACAAATATTTACACAAAATTTCACATTTATCTTTGGTAAAAAGTAGCAGTGATTGTATTGCTGAAACTCATGCCAAAATTTCAACAGCCATTTATGCTAAAATGGAAAATATAAAAAAGTAAGACTGCCACATGAATATGAATGACATTTTTTATAAACAATTTGTCAAAAAAGAGAAACTGTGAACTCTGGAAATTTAAATTTATATCATAAATTGTCTATAAAATTCATATAATGATTTTTAAATATAAATGAATTTAAAAGCTGAACATTATTCTCCTGTAACTACTTTGCTTCAAATAGTATTCATACAGTGAGCCAGTAGACTAGAATCACAGGGAGAGTTGAAAATGATCATGACATGAAGAAAATACTACTCTTACAGTTTCTGCTTACAGACCTAGGAATAAATCTCAGTAGAATGTCAAGAGATAAAAGAAAGGAGTCTCAATGGGAAAATAAAGTATATCTTTTCTGTTGAAAATAAATTTGCAAGACAAGGAATATTTGAGTAAGGACAGCAAAAAAGCATAAATGAAAATCTGTGCTTTTTTTTATTTTTACATCTTCAGTGTTCCAGAGTTCCCTGGTTTCTGTAATTTTTATTGCTGTTGTTTTTGCCACAAGGTGTTTTGGCCTCATTTAAGTGATTTCCTGATTGACAGACTTATCTGTGATTTGGAGAACACTGCACAGCACAGAGCATTAGGGGATTTCAGTGAGCAGGTGTTAAACCTCTTGCAGAGAGTATTTCTCTTTATCAACCTCTAATCTTCTGACTTCAGAATTTTTAAACAGATGTTTCAGACAGATTTTCTCTACTTTTTGTGTTTCCATGGGGTTGTCTTTCACCTGCTTAATGGCTTCTTTGCCAAATAGCATAACACGAAAGCAACTTGAAGTGCACATTTTCACTTCCCTTGTGTGAAGAGAGTTTCCTATTTGTGTTTCTATACTTTTGTTAATTTTCCTCTGAAAGGTAGAGAGTTAGTAATAGAACTCAAATTAATTTCTCTATTGGATTTTAAGATGCGAGTATATTGATTATCTTGTTCACTATCCCAAAGCTTGGAATTTTCTGTTTACAGAGTTTCCTGAATACCCCAGGTCTTCAGCCAATGTCTTTCCTTTGTGCAGACTGTTGACTGTAAGGTTTCTTTCTGATCCAAGTTTGACAAGAGATTGGAAACAAGAGGAGTTAGTATAAATATAGGGCTGCTGAAAACCTGGATTTAAGAAGTTGATAGCAACAAAGGAATGGAATGCTTATTTAGGACAAAAGGGACTATATAACATGTGTATTTGGGTTCTTGGTATGATATCATACAGAAATTACATATGAATGTCTAGCACACTGATGGGATAAACTTGCCAGAATTTTATGTATATTCATTAACTGTGATATGCTTCCTGGGACAATTATTTAATTTTAAAAAATATTTTATTTATTCATTTGACAGAGAGAGAGAGAGAAAGAAAGCATAAGCAGGTGCAGAGGCAGGCTGGAGAGGGAGAAGCAGGCTCCTGCCAAGCAGGGAGCCTGACACAGGGCTCTATCCCAGGACCCCCAGATCATGACCTGAGCTGAAGGCAGATGCTCACCCAACTGAGCGGCCCAGGTGCTCCTGTGCTTTCTTCTTATAAGGGCACTTATTCCATCATGGGGGTTCCATCTTCATGACCTCCTTACCGCCTAATACCATCACATTGGAGGTTAGGGCTTCAACATATGAACTTTGGGGGTCACAAACATTCAGTCCATACAATAACCATTTTGTAAATATGCTTCCCAATCACCACCCTCTGTTCGCCCCAGGTAACCACTATCCTAACCTCTAACTTCCTAGAATAGTTTTTTTTTTTTTTTTTTTAATCTTATTTATTTATTTGAGAGAGAAAGAGCACACATGAGCAGGGGATGGAGCAAAAGGAGAAGGAGAGAGCAAGTCTCAAGCAGACACCATGCAGAGTGTGGAACCCAATGTGAGGACTGATTTCACTATCCTGAGATCATGACCTGAGCTGAAACCAAGAGTTCTACCCTTGACTGACAGAGCCACCCAGGCATGGGAAAATGATTTTAAGTCAAGAAGTAGCCAAGTTTATAATGAGCTTGTGTGCACAAGAAAGCCTTACACACAGAAGTGGAGTGGTGAAACTGAATGTACCAGGGTATCATCATCAACCTACATTTCTTGGCCAACCACAAGGAAACATGTTCTTTATTGTCTCTCAGGTGGAAACTAGGAAAGAACGTTTGTGAAAAATAATCTGTTCAGATACCAAATATTAACAATTATATTCTCTGAGACTTCATTACTGTAAAGTTTGTTACCATAAAGGCTTTATGCATAAGTATCACCAGCAAGTGGGAAAGAAGCAGTACCAGAAGGAAGAATTTAGACTATCTGGGTGAAATTAGACCTGCCAGATTGAGCACTTATAGAAATACTTTCTGGGGATGTTGATGGTTAATTTTATGTGTCAACTTGTCTGGACTAAGGGATGCCCAGATAACCATAAAGCATATCTGAAGGTTGTCTCTGGAATGAATTAACATTTGCATCAGTAGACTGAATAAAGAAGAGGGCATCACAAATGTGGGTGGGCATTATCTAATGCATGGAGGTCCTAAATAGAACAAAACAATGGGAGAAGGGCAAATTTGCTCTTTACTTGAGCTGAGACATTCACTTTCTTCTGTCCTTGGACATCAGTGTTCTTGGTGCTTGGGCTTTCAGACCCATACTGAGACTTATACTGTATCCCCCATCCCTGCTTCCAGGCTTTTGAATGCAGACTGAATAACCTTACTAGCTTTCCTGCTTCTTCAGCTGCAAATGAGATTGTGGGCCTTCTTGTCCTCCACAACTGTGTGCCCTACCTCCCATAATAAATCTCTTCCTATATATCCTATTGGTTCTGTTTTCCTGGAGAATCCTGATGAGTACAGGGATCTTGTAGAAAGTTAGAGATTCTAAACCAGCAATTGAGGGTGAGGGTTATTGAAATTTACATTGTATTGTAGACTTGTCCAATATCAATGTCAACCTCCTTCTACTATGTCTTCTCTGAGCAGTCTGGAATACTAATACTAACTTTCTTGGATCTTTGTGTCCCTGAAGTTATAAATGTAATTTTGATTCCACAGTCAAGTACAGTGAAATGAGAAATGGAATGCAGAGCAGGACTGACCTGCTTATAAAACCAATGCCAGAGCTCTTCTTTTCCTGGATGAGCTGAGGATTTGTGATTGTTACAGAAAAAGCAATACCATTTCTGTCCAATTTTGTAAAGTGGCCTTGGTCGCATGCCTGTTGTGGGCTCATCCTCGAATTCATGTCTTTGCCTTTCTCATTAGTCTATAATCCAATTAATACCCTGAAAATCACTTTTCACTTAAACCATTTATAGAGGTAACAATTCTTTGAAACTGAATTATGACCAATATAATCAATAGATGTCACTCCATCACTTCCTACAAGTTGCCAAGGGATGAGGAAAATTAGATTACATATGGCAGAGGGATACCAAAGTGGATTGACTTGTCACAGTGAGGTAGGTATAAAGAAGTCAAGTTGAGCATAGGCGTAGGTCACAAAGGGAACTTACACTTACAAAATATCTTATCTGTTTTCTGGATGGAATGAAGTCTGTGGCTATTTGAAGCCTTCTAATATTTCTCCTCACTGGAGGGCATTGACATCACCAGCATCCATCCTTGGTAATGTCCACAAACACACTTAGCCTCCCTGATATCCATCCATAGTTCCTCATTTCTAACTTTAGAGATCCCCCTTCTCTTTTTGTGCAATGACTCACCTTATCACTTGAGAGTCATCACATCACAATGACCCACTCATCAAACGCTTCAGTTTAAAATGCATTGTCTCCTTCCCTCTTTTTTCTCATAATAATCCCTTATAAATATTAAGCCTTATCTTTGACAACAATGCTATTTTTGTTTTACTTTCCCCTCTCCCAAGCTCACAGTCTGCAATTTCTTGCTGACCTGACTTATCTTACTTTTCAGCATACACCAGATAATCAGTTATCCTAACTGTGCCCTTTCCAAAAGAGGTTATAACATAATTTAGGTCATGAAACTAAGGTTATATTATGGAATTTTAATTAAAGGAGTGATAAGGGCATTTTCAATTTGTTGAGGACAAATTGGCCTATCAAATGTTGAATGAACCCTCATTATTAATCTATATTGACTTCACTTATATTTGATATACACTTCAATGCTCCATTTTATTTTTTGCAAGTCCAAGAAAATCCATTACTATTCTCTTCACTCCTGAGAGATTCTATGTCTGTCTACCTCTTCAAGATCAGAATATTTGATGTAAGCTTCTTCCCTTTCTTTCTATGATAATGTCTTTATCACAATTCTCTACTGCCTAAAGTGAATTTCATGATTATTTATCCTTCCTTTTTTTTTTTCTGGAAATATTCTCTTTATCATCTCTTTCATTTGTATTTTTAACTGCTCTAATTATATTGGTTTTCTCCCTTTGTAGCTATAAATATGCCATGCCCAAACCTTCATTTTCTTAAAAAAACAAATGAAAAAAGAAAGAAAACAGAAAGATGCCTGCCACTCTCAATTTTATAATAGGAGTGTGACAATCCTGAAAGTTTACTCTGTTAGCAGCAAGTACAGGAGGAGAAAGAGGGATGTCAATGGCACCTGAAAGGTATTTAGGGCTCCAGTAAAAAGCATTTGGAATAATGGCAGGGGCTGGAGTGCACAGGCAGATGTGAATGAGAACATAAAGAGAAAATGAAAGAATGCTCAATATAGAAACAACCGGATAGTAGAGCTAGAGTGTGGAGAGGGGGTGGATTTGATGAGGTGTGGTGCAAAACTTTAGAGGGAGAGAAAGGAAAAGAGGTCATTGAAGAAAGTTTGCTATTATTTTTGTGAGATAATTTCTTTCTAACTAAGTCTTTATGTAAAGCCACAGTAAATATGTCTCTATTTTTTCCTACTAGATATGGCATATATTGTAGACTGGTACCAAGTACTACTATATTTGCATTTCAAATACTTTGTATTTAACTTTAACACAGGGATTTTTATATAACAATGATTTGGGGAGACTGGATTGATAATGTCTCAGAAATTAGCCTAATTCTAACATAATTAAAAACAATTTTCAGATTCAATAATATATTTATGTAAAAATAATCAATGTAGGCATTTAGTAAACAGAAGTATCTTAATTTAGGGGAGGATAGATGCCTCTTGTCTGTCCTACTCGGCTATAAAACAGCATGTTTTTATATTTCCATAGGATCATTTATACAAAGCTGCTGCATCAAAATGGCTGCTTTGTGTCCCAATTCATCAGTTATATGATTTAGGAAGAAATAAATCCATGAAACTCTAGTACCAGAAGCATGACCGAGGCTTAATAAAATTTAATGACTCAAAAAAAAATAGCATAATGTAGGTCATGAAACTGAGGCTCTATTATGCAATCTTAATTAAAGGAATGATTTGCATAGGCAAATAGTAATCATACAAGTTGAAATTCAGTCAAACTATTAAGGTCACCTGAAAATGCTGACCTTAATATATATTTACAAACTTAAATGACAAGTGACTTTTTTTTTTTCACAGAATCCAAAATAGCATATATAAATTCACATTTGATGTGAATAATATGTAAAGGAATCAAAATCAGATTAGTGCTATTTCTCAGAAAATCATCCAATTTAAATGTTATATAACATTTACTTGAGAATAGTACATTAACTAAAACAAATCAATAAGGAAATATTAATAAAAGGGTTGTTACTAAGTCACTTCGATGATAGGAGACATGAAAGACAAGAGATAGGTAGTGAAATATATAGAATTTGCTGTTGTTGTGCCTAGTAATTAAAAGCATTTCTCCCTTACAAGAAGGAATGTTAAAATGTTTTTACCATGTCATATCTCAAAAGCTTTTAAAACTGTTTTGCTTACATATTTTGCTTTGTATAGAATTGCTATCAATGAGTTTAAAATTATTTTCTATGTCAGTATTGGGTAATCTTAGGAATGGGTTAATGGAGGTTAGAATGCAAAACTCAGATCTAATTTCATGTAAGTAAATGAAGATTTTCTTTATCTAAAGCCTTTTTAACCCAGAATAATGAGCACAGCAGTCGAGATGGGTTATGAATGAAAATGTAATCAGCTGGCAGCTGAGTTCAAGATATAATTATGTTACTTGTATAAACATGTTATGGTGCCCCAATGTAAACCAGGCTCTACAAGATAGGTAGTTTATCCAGAAGGGAATCGAGATTAAAATGCCATAGCAGTTGTAAGAATCATTGTAGGGAACTGTCACTTTTCTTAATTGCAAAGGAAAATTTTCCTAGAATATTATTTGAACTTAGAATTGATTTGTCTGTAGGGCATTGTTAGGTTACTGACATTGGACAATGCATATATAATCTAAATGGGATGGCTGCACCAGTGTGAATGGTACAATAGAGTCACTGCAATATTAACAAATTGAAACTCTCTGGCTTGCTTTTGTAACCAGGAACATTTGCTTCAAGGCCAGAGACGGAGGTTGACATCTTCTCTGTAACATTTTAAAAATATACATGGAAGAAAGAAATTTCTAGAAACAGCAAAGTTGAAAAATGTTTATCAATTATCATTTAAGAATAGGCCCACTGTTCTATAAATGATTAAATGTCTTTAAGTCATCAAATAACCTAATAGAAAGTAGATTGTCTCCTGTGGCAATTTTTGGTCTTAGTTCACTTTTGCTGTTGAATCACCCTGCTCCTAGTCTATTGGAAAATCTGCCTCTACAGGGTATTACTCTTTAAGGCCATAAAGTGATGTTATCTGGGGCTGTCTTTATTTTGGAGATTTTAATCTTGTGAACTTTTAATTTTTTTTTAATTATTGCCTATTCCTACTGAGTATTTGGTTGAAAAGCTATCCTATAACCCGTGATGTGCCATACCTCAAGTTATCCTTTTGCTCTGTTCACTGTTCTTTGTCTCAGATCAGTTTCCCTGTCCCCTTCTTCTCCCTTACCCAGGTGTCTAGAAATTTAAAGAACATCTTGTATATTTTAATATTTTAGGGAGAATTTGTCCTACATTCTTCTACCACATTGATGCATTCAACCATTTTCTTACTCAAAAACGAATCCTCCTTCATTCTCTGAAACTGACCCCACCACACACTAATTCTTTAGACTCTAGATCGTCCTATTTGAATTTGATATCTAATAGAAAAACAGCTACAGCCTAAACTGCAAATGAGCATCTAAAATAGAGTGAAATGTTTCCACTCATTATTTTGGTCTTTTCCACATTTGTTAATGGTGGAATTTTCTGTCTCTTTAAATAGTAAAACTTCTTATTTCTTTCAGTCAGAATATATTTATCACTTCTTGACATCTGATACATAATGATCATATTTCATTTTAACTTGAAGATGAAAAATATCAAAGTAATTCTTGAGAATTTTCCTAAAATTGGTTATCTTCTTATTATTACATTTTTTTTTAAATCTGTGAATCTAGACTTTTCACAAGTGAACACATTTCTAACACTAAAGACAAACAATGTCACACATACCTGACTAACTACACGTGCAATATTATATATCAAATTACACTGTTTCATAAGCCAGAAGAATCAGGTTCTAGTCATTTCAGTTCTCTGGGTCTCATGAACTCATTGTGACTGTTTCTCATAGTAATAGTCTATTTTTAGTGTTTCTTTAGTTTCGTTGGCAAAGGCTATCATGAAACATCTGGATTAGTCTATAGCTACTTGTGAGGTAAGAAACTAAATATCAAAAGGCAACAAATGTGAAAAATGGGCAATAAAAAACTTAGTTTATTAATATTTGTATTCTTTTTCTAGGGCTGCTATAACAAAGTACCGCAGACTTGGTGGCTTAAACAACAGAGATTTCTTTTCTTGTGATTCTGGAAATTGTAAGCCTGAAATCCAGGTGTCAGCAGGGTTGTTTTCTTCTGAGGCCTCTCTCCTTGGCTTCTAGATAACTTTCGTTTCCTCTTTATCTTCATCTGATCTTCCCCTTATATCTATTCCAGTTCTAACCCCTCCTCTTACAAAGATGTCAGTTATATGGGTGAAGGTCCACTCTAATGACCTCATTTTAACTTTATTACCTTTTTAAGACTTTGTCTCCAAATTCAGTCACATTCTGAAGTACTGAGAATTAGAACTTCCGCATATAAATCTGGGTCACAATTCAGTCCATTACAATATTAAATTAAATAAGACATTAAAATAAATGTATAAAAATACAGGAATTATAGCAAATATATGTTTGAGAAATGATTTGCAAAGTGTGAAGCCAGATGACTGGGCTGAAATATGTATTTACTTCGCTTCTGCTGCTGAGCTTATCTATGGCCTAAAATGGCCAATTTCAGCCATCCATGCACCTCTCTCCAAAGCCCAGAACACAACTCTCAGGTCTGTGCCGCAGACCATAATGTCATCAAAGGACAGATGCGCAATTCGTATCAGCAGCATCTGTTTCAAGGACAGAGATGAAAAGGTTGATATCTTTGCTGTGACATTTTCAGCATACAAGGAAGAAAGAAATTTCTAGAAGTAGCAATGTTGAAAAGTGATTAGCAATTAGGAATATCTTTACCCTTCCATAAACTATTGAACAAAATCTTTATTTTTTGAACAACATCTTTAAATCATTCTGTGAGCTAATAGAAAGAAAAATGTCTGTAGGTGGAAGTTTTAAAATGTAATCTCAATGAAAAAATACAGTATCCTTTAGATGATAAATTGCAAATGAAAAATATGCCCTCAGTGTCTCTAATGGTAATGTGACTATTTTCAAGTATCCTTTATTTTGATTACCTACGTGCTGCTAGGTTTTTGATACAATTTTATTCTATGCTTTGTTTGATCATGAATATATATATATATATATATATATATATATATATATTTATGTATTTCTCTATTCTTTCTTTAGTTGATTCATTTGGGAAATTTAGACTCATTTAATTGTGTTAAAGTAATAGCTTAGTTGCATAAGCTTTATGACTTACAATATGTTTTATAAATTTAACATTTCATTAAATAATCAAAACAACTTAAAAATAGTACATTTATTATAATTTAGATAGGAGTTATTAAGGTCTGGAAAAAACAGCATTAACTATCAATGAGGGGCAGGCTTTCTCAGTTATAAAACAGATTTTTTTTTTTTTTAAAGATTTATTATGTGTTTGTCAGAAAGAGAGTGAGTACAATCAAGCAGAGCAGCAGGCAGAGGCAGAGAGAGAAGCAGGCTCCGTTCTGAGCAAGAAGCCCAATGTAGGCCTCTATCCCAGCACCCTCAGATCGTGACCTGAGCTGATGACAGTGGCTTAATGGACTGAGCCACTCAGGAGTCCCATAAAACAGATTTTTGAGCCTAGATTGGAAAAAAATATATATATATATTCTCACTCTACTTTCAAAACAAAAAATAATCTTATCTGTCCAAGACTAAGAAACAGTTTAATTACAGAGGAGGAAACCAATGATTTGGGGTTAATAAGGGCACAGACCCAGGGTATTGCTTGCTTGTTTCTGATGGGGTGAAGTCCAACTAAAATGGTTATATGTTGAACAAAATATTTGAGGGCATTTTTTTTCTTGTGATAGAAGAATTGAATATCAGAAAAAAGAAAGTTTTATTTTAAGTGAAGAGATGAGTGGGATCAAAGTTCATAAAGTCCCATCAACAAGTCACAAATACAAAAGCATTTTTTATATTGACAAATTACCTTCAAATCTAACACTAACTCTGTAAGGTCTAATAGGAATCGAAAGAAAAGAGATTTCCTTGTTACTGAGGTGATTTATTTCTCCTTTCTTTATAAATCATTTCCCATTAAATTTTCTTTAATTTACTTCTCAAGTATAATCTTACCCAAAAGCACCTTTTTTTCATCCACAGAATTAAATAAATCTAGTATATCACAAAAAAAGTACAGTTTTCCAGGAATTATGAGAGAATAAAAAGCTTCCATGAATAGTGATATCAATGTTTCAGTTCTCTTTTCTACAATATTTCAAAAATATCCCTCCATTATTAATATATAAGGATTTAACATCAATACAAAGAGACCAGACTTCATATAAAACCCGAAGTCAATTTCTACCACCTAAGCCTTCTTTTGTGTAAATGCAAAAAGAGCCAAATATTCAGCAGAAGAATAAAATCATTCATATTTTGGATCAAATTATGATGGGGTTAAGTAAAATTAAAATGCATATCCTTGGTAAACATATTAATTCAAATCTAGCCATGTAATTAGAATGCTGAATTATTAGATGGAGATTAGATGAGTTTTTCTTGGGTGAATGAATATTCACTATATATCCCAAGACACATTCCAATTTCATCAACATTCTAAATGTGCACTTCTGTTATCACTGTGCTCTCCTGATTTATAGTATTTTTCTTACCCACACTTCCTATATTTAAAGAAAAAAAAAACTTCATATCTATCATTAGTATATTGAAAGTGATGCACTAAGTTCAATGTTTTTAATAGATAATTTTAGTCTATATAACATCCCTTGCTTCAATAACTGGCAAGGGAGTTGTTATCCAAATGTTTTAAATATGAGTATGTTAGAATATTCAACTAAAATCAACTATGCAGTTCCTTCCTTTCAAAATGATTCAGAAGACTTCTAAAAAAACTGTTTACAATATTTAAATAGGATAATAGAATGATTTAAATTAAAATCAGCTAAACAATGCTTTTAAACGTGAAGAGAATTCTGCACATATGACAAATTTATAAACATATTCAGACGTACAATTAACAACTGTTTAAAATCAAACAGTCCATGCAATTTGCTTATTTTAGAGTAAATAGTTATGTTTAATATTTTAGTATATGAATGCCAAATACCTCATGCAACTTAGAAAATAATATATTAGGAGAAAAGTAATATCTAAGGTGATCAGAATGAAAAGCAATGTTTCAGTTTTACTTTCAAGTCAGCAAGGTGATATCAATCTACTTTAAATGCCTTACATTCCTCTGGTGGGAATATAGACTAAATATTCTCTCTGTTGTATTTATGTATTAGTGATTTTTTATGGAATAGATTTTGATAGAATAGAGTCTATAGAATAAAAACAATAGAATGGAATAATAGAATGAAATTATCAGAATAAATAACTTAGGAAAAGTCATCATAGTGGTCAGACTCTGGAGTCAGGAAGTCTGGATTCAAATAAACCCTCTCATGCTTCATTGTGTAAGGACTTGAATCATGTTACTTGAGGATTCTGAGCCTCCTTTTCCTCAAAGGTAAAACAAAGTTAACATTAATGAAGGGTTGAAGAACTCTTGTGGAGATCACACAAGTCATAGTGAATAAAGCACTTGTCAAAACCCCTTACACATTGACTGTCACCTTCGCGAGGTGGGGATCCTGGTGATCAGAGCTGAAAGGATGGGCGGGACTACTGAGGGATATTAGTAGATAACTTTACTTCTTACAATCACTTCTTTTATACTTTACACAAGATCCGGTTACAAACAGGATATAGATTTACATGCAGGACTGAACAGCGGGTGAGATGTGAGATGTGCAGGATGTGGGCTACCTGTAGGCAATCAAGTGGGACAAGTGAACTACAATGATTATCTCTTAGCTTTAAATGA
This sequence comes from Mustela nigripes, assembly GCF_022355385.1. Classification (NCBI taxonomy): domain Eukaryota; kingdom Metazoa; phylum Chordata; class Mammalia; order Carnivora; family Mustelidae; genus Mustela; species Mustela nigripes. The sequence continues at coordinate 186,046,868 of NC_081558.1, forward strand.
CAAGAGCAAGTTAAGGATTCTCTACACTTAGCAGATCCCTCCAAAGGAGGATACGAAAGCTCTCCAGGGATTCTCCCACGTTTATTCCAGGCATTGACCCAGGAAGACTCTTGCCTTCCATCTCCTGGAGTTTTCTCACAGGATCCAACATGACCCCAGTCACGGTGGTGAGGATCCAGGTTGTGTTCCAACAATTGACACTTTTATTTTATTTTATATTTTTATTTTATTTTTTAAGGATTTTGTTTATTTATCTGAGAGAGAGAGAGAGAGAGCACAAGTGTGGGGAGGTGCTGGGCAGAGGGAGAAGCAGACTCCCCACCGAGCAGAGAGCTCCAACCCAGGGCTCCAACTGAGGACCCAAGATTGTGACCTAATCGATTGAACCACCCAGGTGCTCTTCACTTTAACACCCTTTAAGTGGAAGATATTATTACACATTTTTCAATTTTCTAATCATCCACTTAAAATTGTTGCAGTATATATTCCTGCAGAAGGAAATTTTTCTCATTGCCTTTATATGGAGAAAGAACAAATGTTGAAATCAAGTCCAGAATAAAAAATTATTTTGATCACAGAAATTAGTGGTATGTTCTAAAGGGGAACTTTAGTGTAAAAGAAAGTTACTTTTGAGATACATGTTCAAATAACTGTTATGTTACAGTGTTACATAAACAAATCAATTAAAATGCAAGATTTTAATATTTAAGACAAAATATTATATATAACTAAAAATAAAGAAATAAATGTGTTTATCTCTGTTAGAATCAGTATTTTTTCTCCTTAGTGTATTGAAATATGTTGGTTGGGGAAAAAAGTAAGTATTTTCTTTGTCCTTGACCAATTGAGTATTTTATGGGTTATGCTTTATCATTAGGTTTCGACCACCCTTTTTTTATTTTCCCCCATATAAATTAGGACTAGATACCACTTCCTTGGCAAATGGGTGATTTTGGAGAAGTGGTCAAACTCCTATATTTTTAAAAACAATGTAAACAAGTATTTTTTTCAGGAGAAAAATTTGGCATAATGTATGCTCTTGGGAACCTGTCCCAAAGGTTTACTTCACAGAACATACATACAGAAAGAATATGCAAAAACCTTAATACAGTCAAACCTCACTTTTCATGGTCCTCACACATGTGGATTTCCATTACCATGATTTAGTGGTTTAATTAAATAACATCAGTCCCCAAGAAAAATTTTTAAATTTCTGTTATCACAGTATGTTAACTGTGAGTAATTCCATGAAGTACACAGTGTACTGAGAGATATTCAGTCAAAAAGTCATTGTGTCAAAAACAGATACACATCATAATGACAAACGTGTCATTTTTCTCAGTCTGCACATCCGTTTAGTCCATGCACAAAACTAAAGCATAAAGTTGTATTGCTTCCTTTTGTCAGTAATAAACTCACATGATATGGTACAAAAAATGATTAATCAAGGAAGGAAATTGGCTGAAAAGTGAAAGTGAACAAAGAAACAAGAGCAAAATAATATTATCATTCTGCTTGTAAAACATGAATTGAATGTAAATTGAGTTATGGTAAAAATAGCTGACAACTGGGATTTGACACTGCTGTCATTCTTGGGACTGTAAACATGGATACAGACAAACTCCATGAAGACAAACTTATAGACCTAAATGAGGAAAGTAGTTGTAAGGAAAAGGATAAAGACATACCAGTGGAAGTGATACCAGTAAAAACTCACATTAAAGACAATCTAGGAAATATTATACAACATTGAAATACACACAAAAAATCATTGTAGGAAGCTGATCCAAATTTAGAAAAAGTATGATAATTGATCAAGGCAGAGCAAAATTCCTCACTTTGTATCCATACTATATCAAACAGTAAAGACAAATACCAGTCCAATTATTCTTGATAAGTGTTTTTGCAGAGAAATAAAATACTTCTCAAGGTGTCTAATATTTTATTTAAATAAAAGAAAATTAAGTATTAATTTTACTACTGTTAATCCATATATATTTATAACAAACACTAATAGAATTTTAATAATCTGGTTAAGGTTTTTAAAGATCATGAAATAGTTATAATTTTTTCAATTAAGATCACTTTTTATGCTTTAGCCTGCGTGGTCGTTCAGACAGTCTTGCAACACGATGAGAAGTAAGAACTTCCTATCTGAGTATTTGTTATTCATGAGTAAAGAACTGACATGTGACTCTCATTTATTATAATGAATATCAATTAGTAAGCAAATGTATATTAATGAACTCATACAACATCTATATACATATATATATATATATATATATATATATATACATACATACATTATAAATATACTTGATTGTTTTAAAAGTTAAGCAAGTTAGATAGAAACTGTTTTCTTGTTTCTGGTGATACTGATGATAAAAGTATTAAACTAATATGGACTATTATCACTATCACCAAGCAAACAAATGAGCCCACCAAATATCAAAAGCAATAATCATATTTTGAAGTTAAATTCATATCCAGAAAAAAGTGCAACTACACCAGAGGGTCCCATGAAAGTCATATCCAAATACATCACAGTGATTATATGACACATGTCATACTAAATCAGAGGTAAAATATATATAAATTTACAAAATAATTTTCATATGACATGGTTTCTAGTGAATCATTAAGACAAATGATAAAAAAAATCTTATAAATCATATTCCTATTAAAAGAACAGTCCCGGGATGCCTGGGTGGTTCAGTTGGTTAAGCAGCTGCCTTCAGCTCAGGTCATGATCCCAGCATCCTGGGATCGAGTCCCACATCGGGCTCCTTGCTCAGCAGGGAGCCTGCTTCTCCCTCTGCCTCTGCCTGCCATTCTGCCTGCCTGTGCTCGCTCTCTCCCCATCTCTCTCTCTGATAAATAAATAAAATCTTAAAAAAAAAAAAAAAGAACAGTCCCCACCACCCCCCAAAAAACCTTCTGTAAAATCTAGTAGGGGAGAGTACACTTTAATACCACATGCCCTAAACAATAAAAAACTTTTTTAAAATATTCATAATAATATGTCTAAAATGTTTAGAAGCCACACAAATGACTAAGAAACAAGAATGTGTGATAAAAACAAAAGCAGCGGAGGCTACCCATTATTAAAAAAAAATTTGAGAGATCCTACCTGTGCTGAACTAGGCAAAATCTATATGCTTACTTTTAAATAATTCCTCAAATTCCTCAACTACAAAATGACTATAAGAGAACACCAAAACAGGGTGCCTGGGTGACTCAGTTGGTCAAGCGTCTGCCTTTGGCTTGGGTCATGATCCCAGGGTCCTGGAATGGACCCCACGTCAGGCTCCTTGCTTGGTGGAGAGCCTGCCACTCCCTCTAGCTCTGCCTTCAGCTCCCCCAGCTTGTGTTCTCTCTTGCTCCCTCTCTCTCTGTCAAATGAATGAATAAAATCTTAAAAAGAGAGAGAGAGAGAGAGAATACCAAACCTACAGAGAGCACATCAGATGTTCATCATATGGTATAAATAAAACATGATCTGTGAAATAACTTGCAACCTTCCAAGTGTTATGCAAAAATATGTTATAACTTGTTCCCTTAGTTTAGCCAAGTCTGATATTGGCGACTGTCTTTTTTAATAATATTAAGTATAAGATACATTGTATAGACACTATTCAGAGAATTGTTTTAAATATATGTTTTAAAGAAGTAAAAGACATCAGCATTTCTTTATAATTTCATTTTTCAACATTAATTTGGATCACAATGAATCTCAGAATATGTAGACTCAACAAGAGGCAATTTTAATATGGGTCAAATATATTAACCTTGTTCTTGGTATTATTGAGATGTCTTGTAGGTAATCTTGTCTAGTCAGGAGGGCCATAAAAAAAGTTTCAGCTGTAACTTACTACACGCTAAAGTGATCTGACTCCAACTCATTTGTGATTAATAAGTGATGACAAAGGGTTATTCGTGACTATGTACATGCTGCAAAAGCATTTCAAAACCCATGCCATTCTGGAAGCAGTGCTTGTTTTATAATTTATGAAGCATTACATCTCATTATTTTCTAGCAAGGTGTGTGAAGGAACCAAATCCTCAAAATCCACTCTGTTGTTAGAACATAAGTTTGATTTCCTAGTGGATATCCTGACTTGTTAATTGCCTCAAAATCTGGATTCACATTTATTTTCAAAGGTTATGCACATGCTATGATCCTTTTGCTTTCCAATGTCTTCTATTATATTAAATAAAAGATCCTCTCAAGATAAAGTTTTGATAAGACATTATTCAAAGGAACTCTTCTCTATACATTTATTCATTGTATATTTGAGGAGATATAGGTAAAAGAATAAGAGGAAAGGAAGAAAAACTTACATGCATAATCCAAACATTAAGGGTATTTAATAGTTAATCACCAATGTGGAATTGTATTGCTTGTATTTGAGAATAAACGCTTCCAGGATAACACAGTGATTAAGTACACAAACACTTGGACCTCAACTAACTATGTAAACTTGACCTAGATATTGACTGAACTCTTTATTCTCTGCTTTCTAATCTGTAAAATGGTGATGAAAATGGTAAATAACTTGGGGCACCTGGGTGGCTCAGTTTGTTAAGCATTTGAGTTCAGCTTAGGTCATGATCTCAGGGTCCTAGGATCAAACTTTGTACTGGGCTCCTTACTCAGAGGGGAGTCTGCCATCTCTTGCCCTCTGTCCCTCCCCCCACTTGTGCACTCTCTCTCTCTCAAATAAAAAAATAAAATCTTTTAAAAAATCTTAAAAAAAAAAGTATGTAACTCAACAAGGAGAAAGAAATGTACTAAGAAGGGCACGATACATAGGATTTTGAAATTATTATTATTTATTTATTATATATATAGTTATATGTATTTATATAGAAATTACATATTTATATATAATATAAAAATACATATATAATATAATAATTAGAATTATTATTATAAGTTATTATTAAAGAACACAAAGTAGGTTGGAAAGAAGTGACTTAAGACTCATGGCAAAGGAAGTCCTCAAGAGACTAAAAATTGGTGACAACTCTCCTCCTGGCAGGTAGAAATGTGAACAGATGTGGATATTAGATTAATCAGTATTTCATCTATTTGAGCTGTTTTAATAAAATAGTATAGACTGGGTGGCTGATAAACAACAAAATTCATTTTCTACAGTTCTAGAGGCTGAGAATTACAAGATCAAGGTGATGGCAGATTCTGTGTCTGGTGAGTGTTCACTTCCTGGTTCACAGATTCTGTCTTCTTTCTGTGTCTGCACATGTGGATGGGGTAAGGAATTTCTGTGGACTCTTCTTTATAAGGATGCTAAGCCCATTCAAGAGGGCTCCATGAATGGGCTTAGCATTTGGGAGGTGACTAGGTCACCTCCCAAAGACCCCACCTTCTAATAAGAACACCTCGGGGGTTATGATTACCGCATATGAATTTTAGGTGGATACAAACATTCAGATCCTAATGAGGGGATATCCAGATTTGGGAGCACAAGGATTATAGTTTCGTGGCCCTTCCCATAAGAACATGAACATGACATTTAAAATACAAACTTAATTGCAGTGGGACATGATTAAGTTATAATGAGAAACAATTCACCAGAAATTACATTTGAAAAATGTAACAGAACCCATACATACTGTAAATCTAGAAAAATAACTTGCTATTTTCTTGATCCCCGACACTATTATAATTTTCAGCAGGTTATATTATATATTATATATTATATATATATTTTAATTTTCCAGCAGGTTTCAGCTGGATTCTGACGATTCAAGTTGTATATGTAAAAAATATATATGTACTTACAAATTTTCATATATGTAAAAATATATATGTACTTACACATTTTAATGTCAGTTGCCACTGAACACTTTGCTGTGACGATTTGAATTCTGGCTGGCACTTTCATCTCAAAGCACTAGGTAAGTGGGCCCATAGTCAGGTATGAATAGTTCTAGAAGACAAACCTTTTTGTCTTCCTGAAGGGAAAAAAGCTAACAATTCATGGAATTGGTTTCAAGACCCCTAAGTAAATCCACCAAAGGCAAACGTGAATCATCTTCTTGCTTGGCCAGATCCTTAAAAAGCCAGTCATTCAAATATTACCTTATTTGAAGGCAAGTGTCTTCCAGACTCTTCTTCCAGAGTTACTATGTTCATGTGTGAAGGGCTAACAAGTCCATATTGGTGAGAATGTGCGTGCAAAAGATGAAGAAAAGGCACACAAATGTAAAATATATTTTACTTATCCCCTTTATCTCCACAAAGGTCATGGTTATGGTAGATTTCAGAAGGATTTGAAGAAATGCAATGTAACTGGAGACATGATGGGGAAGGTACGTGAACCGTGGGTATCAAGACTGTTGAAAGGTGATATCCTTTTAAAAAGAAAACCCCCAAAAGCAAAACAAGAGCATACAAAGCCATATTCTAGTGCATGGGTTGAGAACATGAGAAGCAAAGAGAAAAATAAATGATATTTGTGGAAAATAAATTGGTGAGACTTTGATGAGCCACGATTTGGTATTTGTTATCAGATCTTAAAACGTAGAGAGTTTCTTTTGACCTTGGTAATTTTAGTCATATAACAATAGCTCCCTTGTGAAGTCCCACCTGAAAATGGGTGAGACCTTGAATTGCCCATGCAAGGGGTGATGAAATGCTTCTCTACCTTGCTGGTGATAATGGTTACATGTCTGTATAAGTTTATCATAATCTACAGAATTTTACACTAAAAAGAGTTAACTCCATGTCAATGATATCTTAATAAATATATTTTAAAAACTCCTTTTAGTGGTAGTAATAATAATAACAATACAAAGGAATTGAAAAACAGGAAAAACGTATTTTCAATTTAATCACACAGGGCTAAGAGTTACAATCTAAAGTGTTTAAAATACTAAAATATGAAAAGATAAAATCTGGTAATAATTGAACAAAATCTAGAAATAGATATATCATGAAAATAGAAACACAAAAGGCCCCTCAATATGTAAAAAGATGTTAACTTTACTCATAAAAGGAATAAAACTTTAAGCTGAATGTGTCTAATCAATTATTTTAAAACTTCTGTTTGTGGTGACATACTCTAGTGGTAATACTCTAGGAAAACAAGCTCACTCATAAATTGCCGATGCATATAAAAAATTCTAAAATACCTAGGAAGAAACTGTGGCACAGGACTAGAAGTGTTTGTACACAAGCTATGATGGCCATAGTCACCAGGCTGCATTCTTCACAAAAGCAACATTAAAATGCAAACATCGAAGAGCTCAAAAAGAACATATGAAGATTTTCAATGCATAGAATGAGTGGCTGGAGCTTCCAGCATTTCAAATTTCTAAATTTTGAAGAAAGCAATAGAATACCAAATACCATTTTCTTAGGGAAAAAATGTTAGCATAGACAGATACCCTTTCCTTCCACTCCACTCCCTTCCTCAAGTTTTGGAAAAGGCACAATGTCAAAATTTTCTGAGAGATTTCTCCTAATTAAGTTTACGTAGACAGGTTAGGTCATGCGTTCTAGACAAATAAAAACCATCCTGGTGAAACGACAATTAAGGGTAGAACTGGATTGTGAGAAAAATAATTTCCCCCGAGATATCTGCCCTAGAACCTGGAGATTGATTTGTTTCCTAAATGTGAGTGTGGAGATCTAGGTATTAATAATTCCATGTGTTTATGTAACTCATTACAGTCCTTAAATGGGAGACTGATCAGGCATTTTGTATTGGGATAGCACCTTTTCTGAGATCCTGAGAAATGATTGCTATTCTTATAAGAGAGTTCTCTATCCGTAACTGCCGAGACACCCTACTCTGCTCTGGCATCAACAACTCCTTGGACTTAGATTCAAAAGAAGCGAATAGGTAAGGATGAATTTTATAACGTAATTTATTTAGAATATAACTGAAAAGGGTTAAATACTTTTATTTTTGGACTTTAATTCCTTTGAAAGTTGACATCATTGGATTTGAATTTGCAATGGCATTTGATAGGGAACATTTAATTTCTCCCTAAAAATTTGATGAAGAGGAAATGGCTTGTATTGCATAATGAACAAATGAGTGAATTTGCAGTCCTAGGCACACAGAGGCCCTTCATGTAGTTCAGTTAACGCACTGTTGACTTTATAAAGGTGAAAGCAAAATTGTCCTATAGATGACATTGGTTCATTCTTACTTGACAATAGGTACCTTCAAAGGGAAATAACTGAGTAATGTAAGGGGAACTGGTTTCTTGATTCCTGGTTTTCATTCCATACAAAGGGAGATCAAATAGTTGGAGATGACTGCCCTTTCTGTCCCTTCTGTCCAGAGTATTTTGAATGTCATATGATTCCCTATTCAAGGAGGTAAATTGAACTTTCTTTGCTCAGTTTCTTCATTTTCCCTATTGGGAGTAACTAACTGCTAGGAGTATGGGTTCTTTTCTGATATGGAGACCATAAATCTTGATGAAATGCCTGCATGAGCTATGAGTGTATGTTTGTATGTTTGTGCTTGTCTTGAGTACATAATATAAGTAAACATGCACAATTCTGACAATTTGGGTGTATAAAACAAATCTTTGCTCCCACAGAAGTTAAGTCTTCAAATATAGTCTTTACCATAAACTGATAATTTGGCCTCCACTTGTTACAAATTAGTCTTACCTCTTAATTTAATCAAAACAGTTAATTTAGAACAGTGCTACTTATTGAGACTTCACAAAGACCCTTTTAACAACTTTTGATCATCCTGAGATACAGAGCTCAGATTTAGCACAGAATTCAGCAAGGGAAATAAACTATGTCTCCTCCATCTTAATCCAACATAAGTGAATTAAAGGCTTTTAAAATATTGTTTGGTAGCATGTTATTTGTTGATTTTTTGGGACGTCTGGGTGGCTCAGTTGCTTAAGCAGCTGCCTTCGGCTCAGGTCATGATCCCAGCGTCCTGGGATCGAGTCCCACATCAGGCTCCTTGCTCCGCAGGGAGCCTGCTTCTCCCTCTCCCTCTGACTCTGCCTTCCACTCTGTCTGCCTGTGCTTGCTCTCTCTCTAACAAATAAATAAATAAAATCTTTAAAAAAAATAATAAAATATTGTGTGGTAGCATGTTATTTGTTGATTTTTCTTATATTATTTGTGTATTATATTATTGTTATATAATATACATATCACATATGCTATATGACATATCATGTATATAATATATTATCATATTTAGTGTCTTCAAATTAAATTGTTTTTGTAACTCTGTTATAAGAGTTGTTAGACATCATGCCTATTCTATATTTCTAATACTCACTGGAGTTGAGCAATAGAATATGTAAGTGAAGGCTCTATTCCATGGAAATAAGTTTCAAGGAATCTGCTGAAATAAAGACACTTATATATATTCAAAACAAGATAAAATTTTACTTAAATATCTATGATGTTCCCTAAATATTCCAGGACATGGGAGTATAGTCATGAACCAGATACATAAAGCTTCTCATTTTATAAACTTGTATTATACTGAGGGATCTCAGTCAATAAACAGAGTAAAGTAAATGTATACATAAATACATTAATAAACTTGACATTTAAAGATAGTAATTGTTTTCATGAAAAAAATTTTAAAAACTATATACTGTATATCAGTTCTGTATTATTATACATCAAAACAATTTAAATCTTAGTGTTTTAAATTTGCTCTTATTACTTGCTCATGATTTGCTAGATTGATAATTTAGGCTGGGTTGTTCATTTTGTCTCACCTGTGGTCACTTATGCAACCATACTCAGGTAGCAGCTTGACTAAGGCTGAAAGTTCAAGATGGCTTCATTACATGCCTCGAAGTTACTGATGGATTTTGAAAGGGCCTCCCCAATAAGTTTGTCAGTTCTTCTTTAGATGGTGGTCACAATACAAAAAGAGGACAAATCCCAGTTCACAGGGCTTATTAAATGTCTCCTTGTGTCAGATTTGCTTATGTCCCATTGATTTATGCAAGTCATCTGATGAAGATCAGAGGCAATATGGGAGGGAGATACACAAGGGCATGGTTATTGGGTGTTGTGTTAATCCAGGGCCATTAATGTAACTAGCTCCACAGAGAGTTACTAGGATGCATATGTGTATGTTGTGTTTATGTGGAAGAGTTGGGAACTTCCAGAAACTTCAGTAACCATGGAAGCCTTCAAATAGGAAGTAATATTTAAGGTCAGATCTGAATGTTGAGAAACAATCAGTCTTGCGTTATAGTCTACTGATGAATGGATGAAGTTTTCTACATATTATAATGTCTCTTTTCATTTAACAGGGATATATACTGAAAATTATACTGAAATTAAAGAGAAAAAGATAACAAAATAATAACAATAACACTGCTGATACCAATAACTTGACTCTAAATATAATCATAAAATCCTTTGTTAAATTATGTCTAAACTTTTATTTTATGCTAGTGTAAATTATTTCAATTAATAGATTTATCTTTTAAAGTATTTGCTGCTAGCTTATTGAAATGTAATTGATTTTAATATGTTGACTATCAGTCTATTGACTTATTAGATCTAATTGCTGTTTTGTAGGTTACTTAAGATTTTCTAAGTACATAGTCATGTTTTCTATAAATAGTTTGTTTAATTTTTCTTTTCACACCATATTGCAGTGATTACTTGAAATGGTGGACATTCTTGCTTTGTTTTGAATCTCACTTCTTTTTAGGAATTTAGTGTAACAATGAGGGTGAAGGGCTTCATTGGAATATGATTCTGAAGGAGATAGATATAGATAGAGATAGATAGATAGGTATATTCCCTTACTCAGTGTCAAGGAGAGAGGAGCAGATTGTCTTTGTGTTTTCTTCTAATGTACCCGGATTAATTTCTCATTCATTCTTACCTTAAACGTGTATCCCCTGGAATCTCAGTTTTATGCACTATTGTCCTAATAGATTCCTCAGCTTTTATATCCCTAGATTTTTTTTTAAAGATTTTATTTATTTATTTATTTGACAGAGAGAAATCACAAGTAGATGGAGAGGCAGGCAGAGAGAGACAGAGGGAAGCAGGCTCCCCACTGAGCAGAGAGCCCGATGTGGGCCTCGATCCCAGCACCCTGAGATCATGACCTGAGCCGAAGGCAGCGGCTTAACCCACTGAGCCACCCAGGCGCCCCTATATCCCTAGATTTTATTCTCCATTTCCAATTCAGTCAATCAACAGAAGCCTAATATATCTAAGTTTCAGTGAAAATCCTCAGGCTGAGAATAATGTTTGGTACATGTGTTTGTCTTCTAGTATTGCCAGTTTGATTTTATTTGGGGGCATGGTCTATCCTTACTTTCAGGCCATCTCAATGATATATTTAAAAAGATGTTTTAAAAATTATACTAATTGGGGTGCCTGGGTGGCTCAGTGGGTTAATCCTCTGCATTCAGCTCAGGTCATGATCTTGGTTTCCTGGGATCAAGCCCCACATCAGGCTTTCTGCTCAGCAGGGAGTGTCCTTCCCCCTCTCTCTCTGCCTGCCTCTCTGCCTACTTGTGATTTCTGTCAAATAAATAAGTAAATCTTAAAAAAATTATACTAATCATTACTCCATTTAGTCAGAATGTTTAATCAGTGCATTGAAGGGAAAAAAGGCTATTGAAAACTGAAATTCAAACTTAGTCTTCAGAGGAACTGAGATTCCTTTGCTGATCTCACGGGATTTGGGGTATAATTAAATATGTCAATATATGTAAAATAATTAGAACAGTATCTTGCACTTAGAAATTGCTGTGTAGCTATTGGTTGTTTTGTTATATGGAGAATTTAGCCATACCATGGCTTTAAAGACAATTTTATGCTAGCAGGTAGCAAGAACTCCAATACACTAACATAAAAGATCAAAATATTAAGTCATTATTAAGTAAACTCATGTTTGTGAATAAATGTTTTTAGACTAAATTTGCTTTGTAACACCAGATGGAAAGATGGGATTTGGAGAATTTGAATTCTCCTGTGAGATAAATATGAGAGAATATTGAAGAAGTGGACACTGCCTGGGAAAGGAGACCTGAACAGCCAAGCCAAAGGTTGCAGTACGATATGGAGATATGGAGATAGGATGATGAAGATGGAATCTACACTTGCTGAGTGCTTGGTGTGTGCCAGGGACAACATTATGTTTTCCGAATAAAATAACTTCATGTAATCTGAAAGCTGTAGCTCCAAATTATCAGTATTGATGTAAATACTTACAGCATTAGATGAAGAAATTGAAATCAGAATGATTCCATGACCAAACTAAAACAACTTACAGGTGGTTGAAGCTTTATTTTGAAACATAATCATTATTTTAAATTAACAATACAGTGTTTAGAACCAGTTGGGTTTAATGATACATCTGTATTATTAATATTTCACCATGCATATGATAAAACTGAAGGGTTTATTATTGTATCAAAGCATTTTCACTTGCTTGTGTCCTTACCTGGGAATAGCCAGTTGATTGCATAGTTAAAGGAAGTTGTCACACATTGGTAACTAATTTCAATAATAGTGACCATTCTTCATATATCTTCTTCTATTTACTAGTAATCCTCACCAAATCTATGGTTGAAGAAATCACACTGAAGTGTTGAAGTGGATGAATTTGAGGCACTACAAAGTTAAGGGAAAGATTTACACTTACACCCATATAAACTTGGCTATAAAGTCTTTCTACATAAATGATAACACACAGTTCAAGTAAAGAGATAAAATCAATATACAATTTTAAATTTTATAATGAAAGCGTATATTAAATATATGAAAGTTTCATATACTATCTTTAAGAAAATGATGATTATCATAGAAATATATAGGTATGAATAGATACCCCAATAGAGCCAAAGTGAGAAAATTGGCTTCTGTGTTCTATTTTTACTTGAGTTTGTCTCAGCAATATTCATGAGTTCATGTAGAGAAATAATGAAACACATGTGTTCAGTAGCATCTTTAGTGTCACTGTCTACTAAATATGGTGCTGGGCATTTTTTTTTTTTTTTTTAGTTCAGGGCAGGCTAACTGGTACAACAAATACCTCAGTGCCTCAACACAATGAAGATTTACGCACTTGTGTTAGATTTATACCAGTTCATGGGGGGGGCTCTATTTTAGGCAATCATTGAAAACTCTATTCTTGGTTCATCCAGTGGGGCTGCTGTTGCATAGGCTCTTAGAGTCCCTCACTAGCACTCACTCTTGGCAGGGCGATCAACAGTGAGCACGGAGGATTGTAGGTCAAATTATATGTGTCGGGTTGGAAAATTGGAAATCATACTTCTGTCCACATTCTTGTGACATGGCCATCCCCAGTTACAAGAGGTATCGTTTAATGGTACTCTCATAGGGGGAATAGGAAGACTACGGTGAATAACTGGTCAGAATAGGGGTGCCTGGGGGGCTCAGTCAGTTGAATATCTGACTCTTGATTTCAGCTTGGGTGATGATCCTGGGTTTGAGCCCTGCGTCAGGCAGTCTGCTTGACTGCTTGAGATTCTTTTTTACTCTCTGCCCCTCCCCTACTCACATGCACTCTCTCTCTAAAATAAATAAATTAAAAAATAAATAAATAACTGGTCAGAATAAGTTACAATGTTTAAAATAGGGTAAAATGGTGTACTCTATTCTCCTCTGACTCTATCTCAGACAGCAGGGCCGACAAGTATAGGATTACTGAAACTAGAATCAGAAACCATGAACTTTAGGTACAGAGTATAGAACGAGGAACACATGGGGAGGAAAAGGGCTTGATATAAAATTTTGTGGACTAGATGCATCTTCAAAAGGTGCATCTTTAAAAGAGGTGGGAAAGGCAATTTGGGAATAAAGAATCTACTTTCTCATACAGTCACTCATAGTTGTTGAGTGATTTTTACATGGAAAGAAAATGGTTACACATAAATGTTATGAAGATAATTTTCAGTTTTCAAAACTAGGGAAGTAAATATTCTAGAGTCAAGGAAATAGATAAGAAATGTAACCCCGGAATTTCATGCCAGAGATCTAACAGCCTGAACTTCAATGGTGCTGTGTGGAGGGAGAAAAACAAACAAATTGGAGATATTCTAGAGATAAAATAGAAAAGACGTGAAACTTTATTGACTATAAAAAAGTTATACTCTAGAATGTAAATTTTAAAATTAAATAAGTCTTTAAATAAATACAATCACCCATGCAATGTGTCTGGGTATTACTGGAGTTATTTTCCAAGCATCAGGAAAACAAGTCAAAATAACTATAAAAAGGCAATGTTGCAAGAGCACATGAATAAAAGGAAAGCGTGACATGATTGCTAATGGCTACCATTAAATCTTGACTGTAAGTGTAGTTGATAAAATTGTAGAAAAAAATACGTTTACCCATCCCTGTATTTAATGATATAATGTTTTGCATAGTATCATGCTGTTAAAAAAATTAATTATTGAGTATGTGGTTATGGATTAAATGCATCTCTTAAAATATATATCAGTCTAAAATTATGCAGGTAGACTGACATATAACTATAGCATGTTCTATAGCATCATGTAGAATTAAGTAAATGTCATTTAGAGATACTTGTATGCTTGTGAAACATTTTACCTGGGGGAAAATAATTGTTGGAACTTGATCCATTGGTTTGGTCCATTTGGTTGGAAATGGAAAATATAGGTTTCGTGACATGGCTTTTATTTTTCATGTTTTGCAGTCAGTAGACTTCAGAAAAATAATTAAAATTAGCCACTTAGAATATAGAAAATAGAGCTTCAATGTGCAACTTAGGAGAAAAAGATAATTTTATTTTTGAAAATAGAGTTTATGAAATGCATTTGTGTTCTAAATGGACATTCTAATATTTCTATGATAATCAAAGGATCTATTATCTCTTGAGAAGTGATCTTTATTTCAGAAGACAAGACTTCAAACTACCTTTAAAACATTTCTCTTTCTTTCAAATGCATACTTCTACATAAATAACACTATTCCCTGACAAGTCTTACTGGTTAGTTTTGTTGGTTTATTTTTTTGCTGACAATATAACCGCTTACTTTCAATGAATTTATAACTTCTTAGGGCAGACAAGCTCAGTCCTCTGTTGCTGTCTGTAGGCCAATGTCTATATAGGAGACCTTTTTGGAAAAGCATAGGTCATTCTCACTTGTACTTTATAACAAGTTCACTTGACTTAGCAAACAACAGGCAAGTCATGTTTTTAAAAATATTTTCTATTCGTGCTTTACAATCTCTAAAAAATATTATGGTGTCAAAAGGAACTTTTTGGGGGTCTTCTTGACTTTAATTTTTAAACAATGTTGCTCAGAGAGAAGAAAGTGTTCTGTATCTATCTGGGAAATAGCTTTATTTTTAATTTTTTTTTCTTTTTCTTTTTTTTCTTTTTTTTTAGAAAGAAAGAGCATAAGTGTATATGAGTGTGGGGTCGGAGTGAGGGCTAAGGACAGAGGGAGAGGGAGAGAGAGATCCTAAGTAGGCTCCATGCCCAGCACAGAGCCTGATGCTGGGCTCAATCTCAGGACCCTGAGATCATGACCTGAGCTGCTTAACCAAATGAGCTACCCAAGTGCCGCTGGTTGGCTTTAAACCAATATAGTAAGTTTCAACTCAGGAATGTTTAAAATGTGTTATAAGCATTTCACTTATTAGATTTATAATTAAATGGTGATAGCTATTAAAAGCAAGTTCAAAATATATTTTTTAAACAGATAAAGCTGTTTTTGCATTTAATAACTTGTAATAACTATGAATATTTGATGTAATAGATTATCAGTTTTTATAGTATTTCTAATATTAAGCAGTTTCCCACCATGTATCATATTTAGTTGTTAAAATCTTAACTATAATGTTTATAAGAATAAAAAAAGAGGAGGACATATGTTCAAGTTCTCAGATGATGGCACTGCACCTGATTATCAATTAGAAATAAAATAAATAATTCATTCTTGCTAATTCTACTGCATTTATTTTCTTTGATGTTGAATGAGTATGAAGAAGGAATTCTGAAATAACTTCTCATGCATTCAATTCAAGTAATAAAACTCACTGGGATAGAAACATAGACAAAACTTAAGTGAGACATATGAGCTGATATTTTTTATATGATCTTTAAAATATTTCTAGCTTGAGTTCAAAGAGAAATGAAGTTGTTCCTCTAAAGTGATTGGTTTTCTAAGGAAATAAATATATTTTTCCAGACATCCACAAAGTAAACATTTATATGTATTCAACAATAGTAGCAGGGAGAGATACAAACAACTATTCTTCCATTACTCAATGGGACATATGTGCAATTCTTAGAAAATAGGATCAGAGTCTTAGGAGCTACCAGGGCAACTTCTTTCATTTTAAAGGTGAGGAAAATATGGTTCAGAAATGAAGAGTTTTATTCAAAACCACTAGTGTGGTTCTAGTTGGATGTCCCTGAAACTTTATAGCAAAAAATGAAAAAGAAAAAATAACATTGAGAAATTATAATGATAATGTGACTTTATTAATTCATGTAAAGTAAGCTCTATTATAATCTTTATAAGCATCATTTCACAGACCATATAGAAAAGCTGAGTACTTTTCATTTCTCTTTTTCCTTTTATTTATTTATTTTTTTAGTATTATTTTGCCTATCAAGGAAAGTTAGATCAACTGCTTGACTAGATTTATTATTGCTAGTCGTTTGAGATAGTATCAGTTGGTCCAAGGACCAACCGGACAGGTACATTAACAGACAGACTGAGCTGAAGATTCAAGACAGAGAGACAGAGATGGAGACAGAGAGACAGAGACCGAAAAAGATTTATTTTTAAGAATTGGCTTAGGCGGGGTGCCTGGGTGACTCAGTGAGTTATAGCCTCTGGCTTTGGCTCAGGTCACTATCCCAGGGTCCTGGGATCAAGCCCCACATCAGGTGCTCTGCTCAGCAGGGAGCCTGCTTCCTCCTCTCTCTCCCTGCCTGTCTCTCTGACTAGTTGGAATCTCTGTCTATCAAATAAATAAATAAAATCTTAAAAAAAAAAAAAGAATTGGCTCATGCCATCATGAAGGCCAGCAAGTCTGAAATTCACAGCATTGGTTAGCAGGCTGGAATTTCTGACAGGATTTCTATATTATAGCATTAATGCAGAATTCCTTCTCTACTGGGAAAGTTTAGTTTTAGCTCTTAAGGCTTTAAACTGACTTGAATTAGGTCTATCCACATCATAGAGAATAATCTGCTTTAATTAAAGTCATCTTATTACAAATGTTAATCACATCTAAAAATAGTGTTTCACAAAAAAAAAAATAGGGTAACATTGCCTAGTCAAATTGACACATAAAAATTAATGATGATGATGATTAAAGGAAAAATAGATAATATTTATAATGTTAAGCAAAATGGGATGCTCAGGGAAGTTAACTCAGTAAAACTATCCTCTGACTGCTTATTAGGGCTTGTAAGTTTCATCGGTGTTCAGTTTGAGTCAATTTCCATCAATAGGTAAAGCAGAATTATAATGAGAAACCCTATTATTTTCTATGTAAAAGTACCACTAATTTTATTTTTCTATCAAGTAAACAATAATATGATCATGGCTAAAGTAAATAAAATTCCCAGCCAAGCAGTCCAAAAAGCACTACAAATGACTTCCAGTCTAAATGGGTGCATAGTACATGTTGAGAATTAGGCCTTTATTGAAGCTTAGTGAGAGGCTTAAAAACAGGGAATCAGATTAGACTATGTAAGATTAAATCCTCCTCTTATCCTTTATGAATCTTTTACTTGCTGAAAGTAGAAAACTGCTTGAATAGCAGTGTTTTTACCTGTAAAATGATATTTCTAGCTAAAATATTTACAATTAGAATTCAATGAAATAATTCTTACAAAGCCTTTAACCTTATTTTTGACATTTAATGGCTATTAAATAAACTTTAGCTGTAATTAAAACTAATACAAGTTATTTATTTCTTTATTTTTAAAAGTGGTAGCATTGGCTTCATTTCACAGATGAAAAGAATGAGACTTATAAAGGATAAGTAACTTGGTGAAAATCACGACATTGAAGACATTTGGGTATTCACATCAGTAAATAGAAGAGGAAACAGTTTACATTCAGATTGGAGAATGTCTAATAGTATCTGTGAGATGGAAAAATATAATAATGATAGAAAACAATCTGAAATGGAGTCAGTTTTAGGTGACACTGAAGTCATGAGTCTCACTGGCAATAGTCTTAGAATAATATATTGAAGAAGCTTTCATGTATGCAATATGAAAAGGACAAAACTGAGAAAATAAATTTTAAGATTTTTGTCCTGGAATTCAGACCAGCATACATACTTTAAAAATTCTGACAATAAGATAATAGATTTTCATGTGGGAGAAAATGAAATAATCAGCACCTCATCAATCAGAGATTGCTTTTGTCAACATTTACTTGCACATTCTTGTATTTTGTTTGTTTCTTTCTTTCTTTTTTTTTTTTTAACCAAGCAATATAAACATTTCTGGCAAATTATTTTCCTGTATTTCTGATCCCATTCTAAGAAGCGTAATAATTAAAAATTATAAGTATTATAAATATCAGAGAAATAACTACATAACAAAGAATTAAATTTACCTTATTTTTCCCAATTTGGTAAGGTAAACTGGTAGTTCATTGTTATTCAATCTAATTTTGTGCTTCTTAGATTTCGAGGGAGAGTGAATATTTTTCTTATTTCTTGGCCATCTGTATCCCTTATCTTGTGGGTAGGTTGTTCAGATGTTAGATGTTTTAGTCCCAAACTCAAATAATTACAAGTCACACTTTCACCTTCCAAGGAAATAAATACAAATATAACTGTATATTGGAGTAAACTTAATGTAAATGACCTGCATTTTTCTATTATACGTGTAACTCATTTCACTGCAAAAAATTAAAAGAACATAAAACAGTTAAAAAAATGATAAAACACAATTACCATTTATAATTGTAATATCTGATAAACAGAATAATAATGACCAATACACTGTTGTATGCTTACATGGTTAATTATATATCTGTGTATCTCAGAGCAAAAATAAGTAAGTAGATAGATGATAGATAATAGATAACAGAGAGTACAAAAGATCATCTCTTGCAAATACCCCACACAAAAATTCTTCAGAGAAAATTCAGAGTATCTTAAATTTATATGTCTTCTTACTTTTCTATTCAAACTCCAACTTTATCTAAAAGTTGTCATGTATAGGTGCACCTGGGTGATTCAGCCAGTTAAGCATCTAAATTGAGATTTTTGGCTCAGGTCATGATCACTTGGATCATGAGATTGAGAACCCATCCAGCTCCAGGCTCAGTGGGGAGAAGATGGAGAGTCTGTCCTTCTCCCTCTACACTTCCCCCTACCTGCATGCATGTGCTTGGGCTTTCTCTCTAAAATAAGCAAATAAACCTTAAAAAAATAATAATAATTGTCATGTATGAGTATACCACATTTTGTTTATCCATCTACCTATTCATGGAGAGTTGGTCCTACCTTTTGAAATCTGTAATTTCATGTTTTGAAATGTATTTTAAGAAACTCATCAGATAGATATGCAAAGTTTCATGAATAAATACGTTGATGTATTTTTACAGGTATTTATTGTTCACTATGTGCCAAAAACTACATGAGCTAAAGAGATTAAAACAATGAATGACACTGAGAAAACCTCTAACTCCACCTTTATTATACTGCAGTATCATAAGAACATAAAATTTGGGGTGCCTGAGAGGCTCAATTGTTAAGCGTCTGCCTGAGGCTTAGGTCCTGATCCCAGGAATTTGGGATCACACCTTGCATCAGGTTCCTCAGCGGGAAGCCTGCTCCTCCCTCTCCCACTCCCTTTGCTTGTATTCTATCACTGTATCTTTCTGTCAAATAAATAAATAAAATCTTAAAACAATAAGAAAATATAATTTAATATGATTTAATACATGTAATTTATACACATTATATATATAATAGTATATATTTATATACTAAATATCATCTCAAATAGTGTTTTGAGTGTATTTACACATAATATACACAAATATACAAGAAAAATTAATTTATAACACAAATGAATCTCAAAATTATTACCCTAGTGAAAGTAGCCAAGCAAAGAAAATATTTATGGCATCATGTCTATAAAATTATAAAAGTTACAATTTAATCTGTAGAGATAAGAAACAGATCAGGAGTCACCTCTGGCTGGAGAGGAAAAAACAGGTGGAAAAGGAGCAAGAAAATTTTTAGTTTCCTTATTTTGTAGAACACTAATTCAAACCATGTGTCTATTATGTTATATTATTTAAATTTTTCCTTTTTTTGGGTCATTCATAGGAATGAAAATATTTTTTGTTATTTGTAAATAATTCATAAACAATTAACTTTGCCCAGATCTTTTTATTTCAACTGAAGTGTTGATTTTTTTCTTATAGATTGGCAAAGACATCCTGATTTGAAAAGCAAATTTCTTTAATATATATTGCAATTATTTTACTAAATTATCTCCTACTTTTTGTTATTTATATTCTCATTGACACAAAGAAGTTTTATATTTATAGATAATACTTCATTTAAATTCAATTGCATTTAAGTCAATTTAATTTTTCCATCCATCCAACAAATATTTACAAAGTATCTGTTGGAAAATGAATAAATATATTATTAACTTTCTTAAAGAATCTCAGTTCTGTTGAAAGATAAACCAAGACACATTAAAAATTTTAAGAGTTGGGCGCCTGGGTGGCTCAGTGGGTTAAGCCGCTGCCTTCGGCTCAGGTCATGATCTCAGGGTCCTGGGATCGAGTCCCACATCGGGCTCTCTGCTCAGCGGGGAGCCTGCTTCCTCCTCTCTCTCTCTGCCCGCCTCTCTGCCTACTTGTGATCTCTGTCTGTCAAATAAATAAATAAAATCTTAAAAAAAAAAAAAAGAAAAAAAAATTTTAAGAGTGTAGCTGAGCAAAAAATCAACGCCAGTAGGGCAGTGCCAAACAAGAAGTTATTTGGAAACACACTCCACCCCCAGAGATTAAAGGAAAAATTTTATAAAAAAGACGTGGAAACAAAACAAGAAAATTGTTTGAATGGCTATAGCATACGGGTTGCCTTTTTGGGAAAGCTTAGCTGTGTGTCCTTACATTTTGATTTCCTTATCCTACCGCATTTGCAGACTTAGGTTTGGGTTTGCTTATGCAGACGACTAAAGGCGTTAGAATAGACCAATGGTCTTTTTGCTTAATTAATTTAACAGTTCCAAATGATGTTACCTTGCCTTCTAAACAAAAGACATAGATTCTAATCATAGATTGTGTTCTATTTTTATGTAGTTTAAAAAAAATCCAAAAAAGATTCTTTGATAGTCTATTCCAGGAGGAGTGGAAAAAAAAAATACATTTCAACTATCAGAATTTATCACAATAGTTGTCAAACCATTATAATTTTTTAAATAAGTATTTTTTTTATTATACCTTTGGTTAAAATAACAGTTTTCACCCTCCTTTTGTTCTGCCTTGGAGTTATATTGATCTTTAAAATCTCACTTAGGCTTTTATAAAAAGTGAAAGGTATATAATTGGATTCTACTTGAAAGTCACTAGCTCCAGAGACAAGCGTTCCATTTTGAATTATTTTAGAAATGTCAGGGTGTACACAGACTTGTGAGTTGTGTTTTGCCTTTGGAATGCTCACTTGCCTAAGAATGAGGAAATTTGTAAGTAAATGAACAATCATCTCTCTGTAAATTACCCTTGTGTTCCACCAGCTGAGTGACCAAGCAGAATCAATTTGTAGCTGAGAGATTGTTCCTGGTTTCCCAGCAAAAACAGATGGCAATGTTTGAACAAATTCACCAAACTATAAAGAGGACTTGTTATAATCTCAGTCTTCACTTGTCAATCAACAACTATATGCTCAAATTTCAAAATTCATCATCTATTTTTATGATTTTAAAATAGAACAAACAAATAAATTATGTGTTTAGGATATAATCATGCAAAGCCAGGAAAAATGAGATCAAACTTGGCTCAGTGTCAAATTTGACACCATTGCAACTGAGTGCTAGATTAAAAAATTCTATGAACACAATAATTAATAATGGTTAAGTTTAAAGTAATGTGAATGGGTTATGTCTCCTAGATTAACTTCTTTATCATATTTTGGTCAGGTTAAAATATGTGCTCACTTTCCCATGTCCATAAATTATTATAGGATCTGCTACTTAGTTATTCTAGAAATGGATATTCCTTAATTTTGAAAAAAAAAAAAGATTATCAAACATGAATCTATGTTTTCTTGTTCAATGTGTTAATCTCACAGTTTAATGCCTAGTAATATTTCCATTTATTTTAGCTTTTCCTTTTTGGAGTCCTAGCAAGCACCTTCCACACACATACACTCTCAGAAAATGTATCTATCTATTAAAAAAAAATACAGTGAATTTGTTTGAGGCAAATTGAGTTATATGAGAATCATCAAACTAATTTCCTATGTATAATTTATATATAATTTAGTGAAATATTAAGAGCTTTAGTATGAATAAATCAGAGGAGGCAAAATTATTACTATTTAGAAAACATTGGTAGAAATAGTTTACATAAAAGGACATAAAATTGAGAAATTCTTGTTCTATTAAGTGACAGACTCTTTTAAAAAGTCATATATTCATTTATTCCTTCAGAATAATTTTAAAGCATCTTGTTTTCCAGTTTCTTGTTCTCAATATCATATGTCTGCACTTTAAATTTTTTTAAAAAATTTTATTTATTTATTTGAGAGAGAGCGAGAATGAGAGAGAGAGAGAGCATGAGAAGAGAGAGATCAGTGGGAGAGGTCAGCTCCCTGCCTACCAGGGAGCCCAATGTGGGACTCAATTCCGGGACTCCAGGATCATGACCCGAACCGAAGGCAGGTGCTCAAACAACTGAGCCACCCAGGCGCCCCCATATGTCTGCTCTTTAAAACTGATACAGTTATTGGAAAAGTTTTAGGTAAATTTAGAACATTTTGAGGACATGAATTTAATTTTTCAAATAAATTTTATAAAATCTAAGTAGGGATTATTTCTCTATGAAAACTTAACAGCTCAATTAAAATGTGCTGAGTGTTAAATACACATTTTTATGGAAATAAAATACTACCTTCCAAAGGTTAAATACAATAATAATATAAAATATCACAATAACAATTTTTGTATTAATTAAATAGTTAAATAATTTGGATTTATAATTTAAATAAAATTTATTCTTAAAACTAATTTCGCCTCTTTTTTTTTTATTTTTTTTTTATTTTTTTTTTTAAAGATTTTATTTATTTATTTGACAGAGAGAGATTACAAGTAGTCAGAGAGGCAGGCAGAGAGAGAGAGAGGAGGAAGCAGGCTCCCTGCCGAGCAGAGAGCCCGATGCGGGACTCAATCCCAGGACCCTGAGATCATGACCTGAGCCGAAGGCAGCGGCTTAACCCACTGAGCCACCCAGGCGCCCCTCGCCTCTTTTTTTAAACATTTTATTATATCTATCAAATTACAAAAGCCAGAGAATTAAAAGAGTTAATGTTGGTAAAGTACTTAACAGTTCCTATCACATATTTAGTTCTTACTCATATTCATGATAGAATCTATCTTCTATCATAGGCAAAGGAGGGGTTTTCTTACATAATGTGAAAACTACCAGTGAAAAACCTGCTTAACAGTATTACCTTATTCTGGCCTGGTCTGGGACCTAGATTTATTTTTTAGGCTTGCCTTTAATAAAAGTGAGAACCTCCTATCAAAATGCATATCCAGTGTTAATATATTAAATGGTTTCAAACTAGCTAAGAAAGTGTTAATAACACACTTCTGGTAATATCTTACATAACCCTTACCACTCAAAGTAGTAGGTGTCATTAATAACTCCAGTTGCTTTTCAAGAAAAAGAAAGCAATTAAGGTGCCCAACAGATACATATGGAGTCAATTAACAAATGTCTTACTAGTATCACCCTTGTGCATGGGTAACTTAAACTACATGAATATCATCAATGAACAAAAGCAACACAGACCTTTGTCTTTCTGGAGTTTATTTTCTAGGTAAAAAATAGGGATTGGAAGGGATTTTCTACCTTCATTAAGTTATGCTACTAACATTACTTGGGTGACTTTGGACTAGTTATTTAACCTCTTCTGTCTTGATTTCATGTCTAAAAAACGATTAGTAACAAAAATAATAATAAAACAAATACAAGTATGGAGAATTGGGGGTTAATAATGTATCATATGTGAATACTGCTTTACTAATTGTATCTCCCATACATTTACTTTTTTAGATCTCATATTATTTTAAAACTATTCACTGTATGTCATAGCATATTTTCAATACATTGACTCTCGGATTGTATGAACTTTATATCTTAGTACTAAGCATATCAACTGATATTATAAAATTAGTAGAGTATCCTTGAATTATTTTTTATGTTGTAGTTTTGACATGAAATAGTGCTGTTTCTCATTTTCTTCCAGTTGGACCTGCTCAAGACCCAAAATTCATGAGGACTTTTGATTAAAACCAAATAATATTATCCCATATAAATATTAGAATTTTTTCCAAATCCCAGGGATGTCTGAGAGGCGAACCACCACAGGTTACATACAAATGAGTGCTGCAAAGTAATATTCATTCAATCTGTATCTTGTAAAGTGAAATTCCACAAATTCACTAAAAATGTTTCTGACTTTTTACCAGAAATGTTTAACCACTTATCCTAGTGTGTGAGTATAGTTTATCACAGCATTTAATTATTAAATAATTTATATAAATCCCCAATTTCTGACACCAAAGAATGGGAATTCAGAAAGAAACCATAATTTTTTTTTACATATTGAAGGTAATATGGAAAGTGGTGTAAATTTTAATAGCTCAGAGTATTAAAAGTTTCATCAGGAAATTCAGAAATTTTTATTTTCATTTAGGAAGTCAGAAGCACTTTAATTAGTTTGCTCTCACATATCATCTAAGAAAATCCTTTGGATTTCTATTAAATCAGACATTAAACAAAGGTATGCCATATCTTCAAGGGAAATTAACTTTAATAAAGTCATTTTCTATACCTTCTCCATTTTCTTAATCATACGTTTGTCCTATTTGAATACATAGATATTCAAAGTTCTTAATAATATTTGCTTCTGCAGCCCTTATTTTCAGAAGTAAAAATATTCATGAGAACCTGGGACAGAATATTTTTAGGGCATTCTAAATTAATGGTAGTTAGGGGAGTGCCTGCATGGCTTGTTGGTTAAGCATTTGACTTGATTTTGGCTTGGGTCATGATCTCAAGGTCATTAGATCAAGCCCCTTGTCAGGGCTCCACACTGGGTATAGAGCCTACTTAAGATTCTCTCTCCTTCTCCCTCTGCTTGTCCCCTCCCTCTCTCTCCACCTCTTTAAAAATATAAAATAAAATTAATTAATGGTAGTTAAAGTAACTTTTCAGTGAAATCATTGTGCTATTTAAGAACTTCATGGTTTTAATTTAGAAGTTAAAAATAAGTTTAAAATATGTATAAAATGACGGTGAGTTTTGCAGTGCAAATTAATCATGGCCTTTGAAATTCTGAGTATCACCTTACCATTTAAATGCCAAGTTCCAAATATTAATCTGCTTGCCAATATAATGTGAACATGGAATGAATGTTTTTATAAAGCAAAAACATTGGGATTGGGCTAAGTTGTTGAATAAAATATTGAGTGATGGTCAGAATTCAGCTATCCTAACACTTTGAAATACAAGCTTGAGAACAAGTGATTCACAACACCTCCCATAAATGACATTATAGAGGTGATAATTCAAAAAAATAAGATGCATTGCTTTATTTATGAATTGAATTCCAAGATTGCTTTAGCCCGATCTTATTTGGCTAAAAACAAAACATATGAGAGATCTGTGGTTAAAATGAAAGTGAGTATGGCTATACAAAACAATCATATTACTTCAGGCATTGACCTGTGGTAATTTGTTAAAGATGAAGAAATAAGTAGAAAAGAGTTGCTTTGAGGGCTTCGATATTTTATTGAAACTGAAGGTTTTTCTTAAAAAACAAATGGCTCAGAGCAATGAGCCATTAAAAATTGCTACCTACTATTCTATAGAAATTTATCTCGCACACAATTATGCACAGATATCAGAAAAAGTTATTAATATCTCTGGGAATTTTTTTTTCTTCATAACCTCAATAAAAATGATGTGCCCACAAGCTTAATTTTCTATTGAGCACTCTAAGTTATACATTGGATATTAATGCAGTTCATTAGGTATACCAAGCCTTAGCATATCAACTAACATCTGATATGCAAACTATTAAAAAAACAGAACAGAAGAATACAAATACAAAAATACAAAAAAAGGAAGAATAAAAAGGAAACTTACTTTTTTCTAAAGAGAACAAATTTCTGCCATTCAAACAAAATCAAAAACCACTATTTGAAGGAACTTGATGGTGGTATTACAAATGAAATTTTATTTTGTTAAAAACAAGACTTCTAGGAGGTATTAACATCAGTGCCCACTCAACTGCATAGGGAGTGGTGGAAATTAGGCATTTGCTGGTTGGGTGTGCATAGAATTTCCTCAATCACAAAATTAATTTGTAAGAGGTTAACATTGTTTTTTTAAAGTCTGCCCTGATGCCAGATAAAACATAAGGGGGACGTATTCATTTGGCAAGATTGGTATTCATTTAACTAGAAAGCAGGTAGAATTCCCTGAGAAGTGATGTTGAACTGTCTTTTTGTATGTAAAAATGAATATTCAATAAAGCACAATGAATTCAAGAAAGATGTTGCAGGAGTTCTGAATTATTCCTAGTTTCATATATGAAATCATTAAAAAAACTGAGCTATGAATGAGGCTGATGCTCTAAATTATCCTAAGAATATGTATGAATTAAAGGAAAAGGAAAAATAAAAACCTTTGCATTTCTGAATATTTGAACTAAAGTGGAAGAAAAACAATGACAACAGAAGAAGAAAAAATAGAAAATTGGAAACATTAGAACATAAATTATAATTTTAGAAAGTTTCTAAGAAGTCAAAAATCAACACACATGTAGTTATATTGCTAGAGCTACGTTATCCTGTAAGAAAGTTAAACAGATCACCAATATCGTGATCGTTTCTAGAGAAGCTGGAAGATTAAATGACTTGTCATTGGGAGGGGAGCAAGGATGGAGTACAGGTGTAGTAATCAAAGTCTTTGCTCTTTTCATCACATCATCTCCATTGAACATTATTCCTAGAGGTGCTCAAGCAATCTCATAAGGATTTTGAACTTCAGTTGCCTGGTGAGATAACATGGAATGTGATTTAGATCACACATCCCCTTTGAATGTTTTGCTTAGCAGACTGGAATACACCATTGCATCTAAATGTTTGCCCCATTTATCTAGCCTTATAACACATTGCATTCATGCTATCTGATGTAAATAAAAAATTAAACAAATAGTTAACAAATTTTTGTTCCTATCTAAACTGAAGAAAATACTGCATTATACTGATTTTTCTCTTATGAATTAAAGAACTTATTTCATGAACATGGGTAGTAAAACACTATTGATCTATATATAGTCCATCTAAAATTTACCTTAGCATCAACAAAGGCAAAACCTAGATATCTTGGGTGAGGTTAAAGTAATACTTATTAAGCCAGATCCCTTTCAAATCTTTGTGATTTAAAAATAAAATAGGGTAGAAGATAATGTCAAAATTATGAACAATTTTTAAAATTTTTATTCAAATTATTAGGTGATAAATAATCTCATCAATTTTTCAAATAAGTGATTTTTTCAGTTTTATTTGTGTTAATAAAAGGAACTTTTAAACAATTAATTAACTAATTAATTTTATTTATTTGACATAAAGAAGAAGAGAGAGTGAGAGAAAGCACAAGCAGGAGGAGCAGGATCCCCATTGAGCAGAGAGTCCCATTCGGGGCTTGATCCCAGGACCCTGGGATCATGACCATAACTGAAGGCAGATGCTTAACCAACTAGGCAACCCAGGTGCCCCTTTAATTTAAAAAAGTTTTTAAAATGGCCAAAGGAAGAAAGAGACACTGATTTATAATTGCTGTAATATGCAGTGACTGATGCTATGTACACCTCTTATTCAGTAAGTTGTGAAATTCCTGAGGAAGTTGGATGTGTGTTTTCATACTTTACCCAAACCATGTCACATAGTACAACTGAAATAGAGTAGGTGATCAGGAAACTTTATTATAGTCAAAGGTATTGGAAATTGGTTGGAAATTTTGAAGCTAAGATTTGAAAAACACAGAGTTGGAAAGCTTATACACAAAATGTCTCTATTTTTTTTTTAATTAAAAAAAATTCCAGTCAGTTAACATACTGTGTAACATTAGTTTCAGGTGTACAATATAGTGATTCAATAGCCGGTGTTCATCACCCGGTGTACATCACAAGTGCATTCCTTAATCCCCATCACCTATTTCACACACCCCCCCACATCCCCTCTGATAACCATTAGTTTGTTCTCTATGATCTTGGTTTGCCTCTCTCTCTTTCTTTCCCCTTTGTTCATTTGTTTTGTTTCTTAAATTCCACATATGAGTAAAATCATTGTTTTTCTCTGACTGACTTATTTTGCTTAACATAATACTCCCTAGCTCCATCCATGTTGCAGCAAATAGCAAAATTTTGTTCTTTTTGATGGCTAGATAATATTCCATTGTGTATATATACCACATCTTCTTTATCTATTCTTCAGTCACTATGGAAAGCAGTATGGAGAGTCTTCAAAAGCTGAAAATAAAATTACCCTATGATCCAGCAATTACACTACTAAGTATTTACCCAAAGAATGCAAAAATCCAAATCAAAGCGGTGCAGGCACTCCAATGTTTTTAGCAGCATAGCCAAATTATGGAAACAGCCCAAGTGTCCATCAGCTGTCTTTATAAGAGGTTGAATATCTAGGCTTGAATGTATATTGAAAATAAAGCATTGTTAAAACCCACTTATCAGACCATTCTAATAAACAGTCAAGTAAAAGTTAACTTGATTTTAAAGACTGAATCATAAATTTACTTTACCTTTATAGTTCTTAGGACTGCCTCTCAAATTCCAACATTGATATATTTTGTTACAAGCAATATTTTCTTTATTCCTAAGAACTTATAGGAAGGTATCTAAGATGTATGATGTCCAGAACCTTGAGCTGTTGAGAATTATGATCTCTATCATGCCATATTTGGCCTGCATGGGACTGCTTTTGTTTGTCATTTATTTTCCCCTTCATTTTGACATACTTCTGTGCTTACTCTTCAGTTTATGGAATATCTTATTTCTTCCTGAAACTGATATTTTTCTATCCCACTTTTTACTAGAAAAATAGAAATGGTCTTTATGATGATAATATTTAGGAAGTTTGGGATCAAAATATTTACTAAAGAACTAGTATAAGTATATCAAAATATGTGAGCACTTCTTCTAGTGCTAAGAAAAAAGCAACTCATCAATATGAGAAACATTTGGAGATAGAAACTTGGAGATGCCTTTTAACTGTCCACTTTTTTGACATCTGACTGTAAAGTGTTATTGAATATGGGGTACATGAAATATAGAATATATTTCTTCTTACTCTTTACAGTTACTATTTCTGACAACAATATCAGTTATCAAATAAAAATCAACATTAGCTAGAAATGCCAAATGCCAGATGGATGGATTTTGACTGCCCATCTCTGGTTCCTGTCTCTTGTGTCATTTCTGAATCAGGATTTACCTGTCAGCATTCAATATGCATTAGAATTCATATTGGCATTTCAGATGCGCTTTGAAGCATTCAGTGTTACCTCCCTGTAATCTTTCTTATGTTTCCTCCAGAAAGAGTTTTCTTTTTTTTCAAGATTTTATTTATATATTATTTGACACACAGAGAGAGAGATCACAAGTAGGCAGAGAGCTAGGCAGAGAGAGAGGGGAAGCAGGCTCCCTGCTGGCAGAGAGCCCGATGCTGGGCTCGATCCCAGGACCCTGAGATCATGACCTGAGCCTAAGGCAGAGGTTTAACCCCACTGAGCCACCCAGGCACCCCAAGAAAGAGTTTTCTGATTTAGGGGTGCCTTCAGTCTAACGTACTGTGTTATGAATTTTTTTTTACTGTTATTGAATCAAATTATGTCATGTAATTGGATATTTCAAGTACCTTTTCAGAATAAAAATTCTTACTTACACAATGAACAGCAAAGAAAACTTAGGGGAAAATAAGGATAAAATTCCCTATTAAGTCTTAAGTGAATGCCCGTGCATTTATTTCTTTTTTAAAAAATTTATTTTAGCCATTCTGATTGGTGTGAGGTGATATCTCATTGTGGTTTTGATTTGTATTTCCCTGATGCCAAGTGATATGGAGAAGGGGGTGGGATTATGGACATTGGGGAGGGTATGTGCTTTGGTGAGTGCTGTGAAGTGTGTAAACCTGGTAATTCACAGACCTGTACCCCTGGGGATAAAAATATATGTTTATAAAAAATAAAAAATTTAAAAAAAATTTATTTGAGTGCCCACTCTATGCCACTAAAAATGGTAATGTTGAAGATACTAACCCTGACCAAAAAAAGAGCTTATTCTGTCATGGAGGCAGACATTAAAAAATTTACCACACAGTATGATAAATTATATTTTATAGTTGCTGTGTGTAATTGGTAATGGGAAATTCAAAGACCAATACCTAATTTGATCTGAAAAGTTTAGAAAAGAACTTCACAGAGAAGGTAACAGCCGAGTCTTTGAAAAAGGAGTATGAATTTGACCAAAATGCAAGACATTGGAGATTAGAAATTCCAAGATTGAATCGCCACTATCAGGTTTAGGAGGTATAAAAATGCATGGTGTGTTTTTGGAATTATAAGCAACTCCACTCAACTTGATTACCACCTCTTTTATGCAGCCTTCCCTGTTCTGCTCAGCCAGAATAAATCTTTCTTCCAAGTACTCTGTTGTCACCTTTCATGTGGTGCAGTTTGATTTCTGCCTTATGATTATCTAGGGAATGTGTTTGTTGAAGACATAGATGAAGGTAACTGCCTTTAGAAATTATACATTCATAAAATAGTTATTTAGAGTTGTAAAACAGAAAAAAGGAAAAAAGAATGAATTTCTTTTGGACCAGTGATATCATTGAATAAAATGAAGCTATTATCTGATATTCTTAATGTAAATTAATTACTATAAATTAAGCATATGATATAAGGTAATATTCTGAAAGTAAAAGATGGAGAAACACATTGGGATTTTTTATTGTTACAACCAGACACACAAAATGTATATGCTATTATTTCTTTCTGATTCCTATCATGTATGGAAGGTTCCACTTTTGCATAGATTTTCTATATTTTCAAATATCACACCTACTTTTCCCTTATAAAATCTTTTGTTGTGAAAGAAGTAGAATACTCTGCCAATCAATGCACTAATATTGAAAAGGTCAAAAATTTTTCCATGAAAACATTCAGTCATTATGTTCTTTGCTCCACAGATTCTTCTGAGAAACAATTAATTCAATTAAATCAACTCTGAAGCAGTAAATTGTCATAGATCACAACCTTTCAAAATGTCTTTGTGTTCCTTTTTAAATTTACCTTAGTTAGCATATTTTAATGGTATCGCACAAAGGAATATTATTAACAATTCTTGGTGTTAAGAAATGCTATGCTCCTGTCAGTTGCATTATAAGGAGAAATAGAGCGGTGGTATTTCAAGACAAATAGACATCAGCACAATGGATCCCATATAAAAGACCAAGAATGATAGGGATAAATATACAAAGTGACATATCAACCTTAAACATTTATCATGTTGGCATCATAGTTCACCTTTACCTCTCCAGTTATATTTAAAAAGAAAACGAAATACCACTGGGAAACATGAGGGAGAAATATTATCAGGATCTTCACATTCAAAATGTGTAAATTTTCTTAGTGTATTATGTTTCACTAATATATGCCGTTTCTTTTACTCTATTAATGGAACCAGCTTGTTTCATTAAATATGCTGCTAGAGTATCCTGAAATGACTAGAGTTTCAGAGCAAAATTGAAATATTTTGAATACAGTGTTATTTCTCTGTAATCTATAGTACATTATATTGAATATATCATTTATAACAAACTTTTACACAGAAGTTTCATTTCTTCAGTTTCTTGGTTATAAAATTTTACAGGCTTTTAAAATATATGCCTGAATTTAGTTTTTTCTAATCATCTAAATTATAATCCAATGTTACAGAGATTTTGGAAAATTGAGAAAAAATAGATTCTTTTTAAGTAATATCCAAAATTCTGGTTTTTTTTTTATTACTTCCCCAAATTTTACATATGCTTGTACATGTTTTCATATCCAAAATAAACCAAGTAGGTATGTCATATTTCTTTTACTCATACCTTTGTTTTAGATTATTTCAGGTTTTCAAGTTTATTTTCATAATAGACATATATCTTCTTAAAGTTTTTCTCCCATATTTTGAATTATTTGTTTATTGATTCTCAGAAGTAATATTTAACAGCAACTGCTATATATCACAGAATATTACAACATTTAAAAAGGGACAATTAGTTTTTTTTCTTTTTATTTTATCTATGTATTGATGTATCTGTGATGACATTTGAATTATTATATGTTTGCTTTTATCCATTTATCTTACTTATCAGACCAGAAGTTACTAAAAAGAATGGCCACCTAACCATTCTTTTTCTTTTTTTTTAAAGATTTTATTTATTCATCAGAGAGAGAGAGAGCATGAGCAGGGTGAGTGATAGAGGGAGAAGCAGACTTCCTGCTGAGCAGGGAGCCTGATGTGGGACTCAGTCTCAGGACTCTCGGATCATGACCTTAGTTGAAGGCAGATGCTCAATTGACTGAGCCAACCAGGCACCCATCATCATTCCTTTTATTGAACATAATGCTTAATATATATAACATAATCTCAATAACTATTTAATGAATGAAAGTTATGTTCAACAAAATGGCATAGAAATCAACAAATCTTCATAGCTTGGTGTGATAAATCAAAAATGTTTACTTGTGTTTTTATGAAAGCATTAATACTAATATTAACATAATATTGTTGAGAAATCCCTTAAGGGAAATACTTATAATTTGATTAAAGTGCATGGGTCAACTTAGTATTCAAAAGCACTTTAACTTTAACTGTGTATTTTAATTGTATATTTAGCTGTGTATTTGGAGACTTGGTAAATAGGTAGAGATTGAGCTGTTTCTAACACAGTTAATTGTTATTGCTTAATTCCAAGTAACAAACCACATTCTATTTCTATAAAGAGAAATGGATTTGTAAGTAGGGTGGTTATGGTTTGACTATTTCCCCCAAAATATATGTTGTCATCTTAACTCTCATCTCATGATGTGTACATATTTGGAATAGGATCATTACCGATGTAATTATTTAAAATAGAGTCATATGAGGTGCGTGGGTGGCTTAGTTGGTTAATCATCTGCCTTCCACTGAGATCATGATCTCAGGGTCCTGAGATCAAGCCCCACATCAGGCTCCCTCCTAAGAAGGGAGTCTTCTTCTCACTCTCCCTCTGTGATTTCTCACTCTCTCTCTCAAATAAATAAATAAATAAATAAAATCTTTTGTAATGTTTTCATTACTATTTTTAAATTTTATTTTTTTTTCAGTATTCTAAAATTCATTGTTTATGTCCCACACCGAGTGCTCCATGCAGTAAGTGCCCTCTATAATACCCACCGACAGGCTCACCTAACCCCCTCCTCCCCTCCCCTTCAAAACCCTCACTTTGTTTCTCAGAGTCCACAGTCACTCACGGTTTGTCTCCCCCTTCGATTTCCCCCATCTCACTTCTCTCCATCTCCCAATGTCCTCTGTGTTATTCCATATGCTGCACAAGTAAGTGAAACTGTATGATACTTGACTTTCTCTACTTGACTTATTTCACTCAGCATAATCTCTTCCATTCTTGTCCATGTTGATATAAAAGTTGGGTATTCATCCTTCCTGATGGAGGCATAAACTCCATTGTATATATGGACCATATCTTAATCCATTTGTCCATTGAAGGGCATCTTGGTTCTTTCCACAGTTTGGCAACTGTGGCCATTGCTGCTATGAAAATTGGGGTACAGATGGCCCTACTTTTCACTATATCTGTATCTTTGGGGTGAATACCCAGCAGTGCAATTGCAGGGTCATAGGTAGCTCTATTTTTAATTTCTTAAAGAATCTCCACACTGTTTTCCAAAGTGGCTACACCAATTGCATTCCCACCAACTGTGTAAGAGGGTTTCCCTTTCTCCACAGCCTTTCCAACATTTGTTTACTGTCTTGTTAATTTTGGCCATTCTAACTTGTATAGGGTGGTATCTCAATGTGGTTTTGATTTGAATCTCCCTGATGGCTAATGATGATGAACATTTTTTCATGTGTCTGTTAGCCATTTGCACGTTTCCTTTGGAGAGGTGTCTGTTCATGTCTTCTGCCCATTTTTTGATGTGATTATCTGTTTTGTGTGTGTTGAGTTTGAGGAGTTTTTTTAAAGATTTTGGATATCAGCCCTTTTTCTGTAGTGTCATTTGCAAATATCTTCTCCCATTCCATGGGTTGCCTCTCTGTTTTGCTGTTTCCTTTGCTGTTCAGAAGCTTTTGATCTTGATGAAGTCCCAAAAGTTAATTTTTGCTTTTGTTTCCTTTGCCTTTGGAGACATATCTTGAAAGAAGTTGCTGTAGCTGATGTCGAAGTTGTTACTGCCTATGTTCTCCTCTGGGGTGATTGATAGATTCCTCCCTTATGTTGAGGTCTTTTACCCATTTTGAGTTTATTTTTGTGTATGATGTAAGATAATGGTCGAGTTTCATTCTTCTACACATAGCTGTCCAATTTTCCCAACACCATTTATTGAAGATACTGTCTTTTTTCCAATGTATATTTTGTTCTGATTTGTGGAAGATTATTTGACCACAGAGTTGAGAGTCCATATCTAGGCTCTCCACTCTGTTCCACTGGTCTATGTGTCTGTTTTTGTGCCAGTACCATGCTGTCTTGGTGATCACAGCTTTGTAGTAAAGCTTGAAATCAGACAATATGATTTTCCCAGCTTTGTTTTTCTTTTTCAACATTTTCTTTTTTTTTTTTTTTGTATTTTTTTCCATGACTTTATTTTTTTTTATTTTTTATTTTAAATTTTTTATTTTTTATAAACATATATTTTTATCCCCAGGGGTACAGGTCTGTTCAGGGTCTCTTCTGGTTCCATGCTAATTTTAGGACTGTTTGTTCCAGGTCTTTGGAAAATGTTGGTAGAATTTTGATCAGGATGACATTGAAAGTAGAGATTGCTCTAGGCAGTATAGACATTTTAACAATGTTTATTTTTCCAATGCATGAGAATGGAATGTTCTCCCATTTTTTTGTGTCTTCTTTAATTTCTTTCATGAGTGTTGTAGTTCCTGGAGTACAGATCCTTTACTTCTTTGGTTAGGTTTCTTCCCAGATATCTTATGGTTCTTGGTGCTATACTAAACAGAATGGATTAATTTCCATTTCTGTATTTTCATTGTTAGTGTATAAGAAAGCAACTGATTTCTGTACATTGACTTTGTATCCTGCCAAATTACTGAATTGAGGTCTAGTAGTTTGGGGGTGGAGTCTTTTGGATTTTCCATATAAGGTATCATGTCATCTGTGAACAGAGAGAGTTTGACTTCTTCATGGCCAATTGGAATACTTTTACTTCTTTTTGTTGTCTGATTGCTGTTGCTAGGACTTCAAGTATTATGTTGAACAAGAGTGGTGAGAGTGGACATCCTTGTCGTGTTCCTAATCTCAAAAGGAAGGCTGTCAGCTTTTCCCCATTGAGGATGATATTCACTGTGGCTTTTTCATAGATTTTATGAAGTTGAGAAATGTTCCCTCTATCCTTATACATTGAATCATTTTAATGAGGAACAGATGCTATACCTTGTCAAATGCTTTTTCTGCATCGATTGAGAGGATCATGTGGTTCTTCTCTCTTCTCTTATTGATTTATTCTATCACATTGATTGATTTGCAAATGTTGAACCACCCATGGATAAATCCCACATGGTCATGGTGAATAATCTTTTTAATATACTGTTGGATTCTATTAGCTAGGATCTTTTTGAGAATCTTAGTATCCATATTCATCCGGGATATTGGTCTGAAATTCTCTTTGTTGGTAGTGTTTTTCCTTGGTTTGGGGATCAGATTAATGCTGGCTTCATAAAAAGAGTCTGGAAGTTTTCCTTCTGTTTCTATTTTTTGAAACAGCTTTAAAAGAATAGGTATTATTTCTTCTTTGAATGTTTGATAGAAATCTCCATGGAATCTTTCAGGTCCTGGGCTCTTGTTTTTTGGTAGATTTTTGGTCACTGCCTCAATTTCATTACTAGATATTTGTCTATTAAGGTTGTCAATTTCTTCCTGATTCAGTTTTGGAAGTTTATAGGTTTCCAGGAATGCAACCATTTCATCTAGGTTGCTTAACTTATTGGCATATAACTGTTGATTATAATTTCTGATGATTGTTTCTATTTCCTTGGTGTTAGCTGTGATCTCTCCCTTTTCATTCATAATTTTATTAATTTGGATCCTCTCTATTTTCCTTTGGATTAGTTTGGCCAATGGTTTATCAATCTTATTGATTCTTTCAAAAAGCCAGCTTCCAGTTTCATTCATGTGTTCTACTGTAACTCTAGTTTCTATCTCATTGATCTCTGCTCTAATCTTGATTATTACCCTTCGTGTGCATGGGATTTATTAATTTGTTGTTGATTCTCTAGTTCTTTATGGTGTAAGGAGAGCTGGTGTATTCTGGATTTTTCAATTTTTTTGAGGAAGGCTTGGATGGCTATGTATTTCCCTCTTAGCACCGCCTTTGCCATATCCCATAAGTTGTGGACCAAAGTGTCTTCATTCTCATTGGTTTCCATGAAGTGTTTAAGTTCTTCTTTGATTTCTTGGTTGATCTAAACATTCCTCAGCAAGATGGTCTTTAGCTTCGAAGTGTTTGAATTCCTTCCAAACTTTTTCTTGTGGTTGAGTTTCAGTTTCAAAACCCTGTAAGAATATCTGAGAATATGCAGGGAATAATCTCAGTCTTTTGGTATAGGTTGTGCCCTGATTTGTGACCCAGTATGTGGTCTATTCTGGAGAAAGTTTCATGTGCACTTCTCAAAAAAAAAAAAAAAAGTAGTCTAAGACTTAAGACTAAAAATAGTATGATAGTGTGCAGATAGTGTGATAAGTGCAGATAATGTGATAAGATTTTCTGAGGAATACCCATGTCTGACCTATCAACAATGTGAGAAATTAAAAATATATTCTAGTCACCTTTCCAAGTTGTCCCAGTATCCCTTTGAAGAATAATTCAGCAATAGCCCAAATCCTTAATTGACATGCTACAAAGAACTTAATCACAGATTTGGAAGTATTTTTGAACCAACAGAACAACACTAGTAAAATAGTAAAGAATATTGTCCTGGAGGAAAATGAAATTAATTTGTAGAGAAAATTCAATAAGTATAAAAAAGAAACAAAGCAGGGTTTATTTATAATATAAGTAATTTGAGAGTGAGAGAACACTGAATCTCTGGCCATATGAACACTTGAAAATGACAGCCTCATATGGTCCTCTCTGTTGAATATAGGGAAAGTAAAGGAAATGGTTTCATGGAACACTCATAGGAGGCATTGCTAACTATCTCCAAATTTCTTCAGGGCTCTTATGTGAGGATGTAGGAAATCTGTGTTTCCATTTGCCCACACCAAAGTTTGGTTGAGAATTAGATCCAGAGTGCTTGCTGCTCACAGCAGATGGCAGTAGCTAGAGTCATGATGTGATCAGTTTGGAAGGTATACCAAAACCCCCAGAAAGCTAGGTCCAAAGGAGACAAAAGTGTGATAAATTTAATCCAAATGGTTGCCAAACTCCTATGCTAACCCTAGGCACCATCAAAGGGAAATCTTCTCTTCTTCTGAAAGACAGTCACCTAAATGAACCTCCCCAGTCCTCCATGGATGGAGGACACATGAGACTTAAGACAAATTGATCATCTTTAAAAAAATGAGATGGAATCTTGATTTGTACTGCAGCTGCATATCAAATCATGAATTGACCTGAGGAATGATGGGATTGAATTAAGAAAAAAACAAACAAACACATTGAAGTCCATTTATTTATTTATTTATTTTTTCTACTGAGGTTTTCTAAGCTCTGTACAAGGAAATATAAAATTTCATGTCCACAGTGGTGATTTATCTGGATCACAGTAATTATGTAATAATTTCCATACTAGATAATAGCCATCACCTTTAACAGAAGTGATATATCTTAAATCCAATGGAAGACCAACTCCTTTTTCTTATATTTTTGATATTTCAGAGAAGAGTACATTAGTGTATAACAGAAGCTATCAAGAGGCTTACTTCTTAGATGACAGTTCTTTTTCCACTGTCTCTTTTTCAATTTTGACCTAAAATTAACTCTTATATTTTTAGAAGCTGTAATTTTTGTTTAGTGGAAAAGCAACTTGTCTTCCAGACTGCTTTATCATATGAAAGTTATTCTTTCTTCAATAACCATATACAAATAAAACATTTGCCTAGAAATTGAAATACTCAACTTTAATGAAAAAAGCTGAATCTTCATCTTTCAACAGTTTTCCAAAATTAAGCTGAAAAGAATGTTCCAAAATTGCTTTGTAACAGTACACATTTTCTGGAAGGAAAATCATCACATTTTCATTCCTGAATCTCATTTGTGCTTTCTGGAACATCTTCAATTTTTGTTGGAAATAACTGAATACATTTTTTCAAGATTAATATGAAATCAATGATTATGCTTTCTTAAAAATCTTAGTCACAAAGTTAATAAAGATACTGTTTAAGGTTTTCTATATTCTCTTGTGACTTAATATGTACACATAAAATACAGTTATCTGTGGTTGCCAAATATTAATCTTTCCAAAAATGAATCTAACAACACTTTAACAGTATACTTTTCCTCCTCCTTTGGGACTGAATAAACACATATTAAAGTAAATTTGATAAAATAATCACCTTTAATACTTATGAGATTCTATGCTTTGAAATGTAGGATACAATACAAAGCAATCAGAACTACTTATATAAATTAAGAGTAATCAATTTAAATATTGATAAAAATTTCCCAATAGGAAGAAAAGTCTTTTTCTTAAATTATATAAATTTCTTAAATTATCTAAATCTATTTTAAACACCTCTTACACATTTGTAGAAAATATCTTGTGGTGTGTGCAAGGCTCAGTATTTTTCTTTCAGGAATATTTGTTTTGAGTCTTTCTTTGTAGTCTATGTTATATACTTTCTTAGATAAATAGTTAAAATTTCTTGTATTCAACCTGAATATTAATCTCTTTTGTTGGAAATACATTCTAATTTCTTCAAGTTATTACAGCCTTCAGATTAATGACAACTATGGTTATAAATACCTAAATAAGAAAGTATTACTTCAAATATATTTGAGCCCTTTCACTCATGGTTTTGTTTTTAAATTTCTACTTTATTTCTGCACAGTATTCATTATTAACTGACCTTAAATTGATATGAGAATCTATGTTGTTTGCATCGGAAACCATGTGGATGGTCCATCACATAATACAATTTTTCCCAATATCATCTATGCTGTATGGAAAGGTATTTTTCAAACCAAAACTACTTTCCTTCTATAACAACAACAACAAAAAAAAATTGCAAGAGACAGCCATAAACTTTTTCCATCCATAAATGTAAAACTCATTCTTATGTTGACTTCATAAAAAACCAGGATAAAGTTTTTCCTAAAAATTATTTTTATGGAAGAACACTGAAGCAAAACCTTGAACTTTTAGATACAAGAGGTATATCAATATTAAGGAAATAGTTGGAGGGAAGAAGAGAGAAGTATTTGGAAAATTATAGGTCTCCAATTATTATACAATATGCATGGAAGTTAAATAGACAGAGGTTCAGTTTCAATGATAAGTATTATATTTCCTCCCTCCCCAAGAAAAACTAGTTTTCCTTTCATTCTCTTTTCATCTGCACTTCACACATAAACATATACACAAGTCAGTAACAACCTCATTTTGATCATTTTGAATTGTTTTCTTGGCTTTGAGTTCTTGAAATAGAAAATATTTTAATTCAAGTCATCATCAGATAATAATGTAAGCATATTGAATTACAGTTAGATGACTTAGTGGTTGGTCTTGAAAATATATAGTCTGTGCAGGTATTGGGTTATATGTTAAGTAAACTGTGAGGAAGGAGGGAGCTTGTGTAATGGAAAGTTGAAACAAGTAATTTAGTATGGTGGCAATAACTGTAAATGCAGAGTTGTATGCACGATGCTTTTATCATGCATATGTCTGATGGTGTTCTGAAGCACATGAACATGACTGGTGAGCTAGCCATGTCCCCTGTGTGTGTGAAGTAGTGAAGTTTCACAATCCCTGTGCTATTTCAGCCTTATTCTATTATCCTTGTTAATAGCATCTAATAGTATTGCTGGTTTCTACCATCCAGTGCAGTAAAACTGAATGGCTGTGATGTCTTTTCCATTTCCCACCAAACAATTGTTTGGGAACTTGATTTTATTTGTATTAACCCCAAAGGTCTCTCCATTTGTTTGGTTCTCCAAAACTATATTCAACTTTCAAAATCTAACAAAATTGATGGCACATAGACCTATACAATACACTTCTTTGTAAAATCCCCTTAAAAGCTTCAGCACTTAAGAAAAATCAATAGTGCTTGATGTGGTTTTGTGGCTTTCAGTCTCTTGAACACTAAATTCAATTTGATCCATTGCTATTAGAAGCTTAGAGCTGCAGTTCAACCATCTAGAAAGGTGAGGGCCTTTGGCCCATCATCTTCCGTTGATCCACCCACATTGATGAAGCTGAGGAGTTTTAGCTTTGTATCTTTCTTTTACAAATAAGTGATAAATATTATAATAATGATCTATTTTATGTAACCACAATGCCATGAGGTAGAATGCTAGTTTTGATGTATTGTTAAATCATTTATTAACAAACTCCCAGTCTAAATTTAGGTGGAATTTAAACAAGTCTGTACATGGTAAATTTGTGTCATGAGCCCAACCATTAATATATCTGTATAGAAACTGAGGACTCTTCTGACTGGGACACCAAGCTGTGTCTCTGAGGGTGCAGACATGGTTGGACCTATCACATGAAAGTCAATTGGCATGAGAACATGAAATCATCTATTGTAAAAACCATTTATTTAAAGAGAAGAAAAACCCAAGAATGATCGCCGTAACTCAAAAATTAAGCCTCTACTATTATTTTTTTCAGAGGAGGGGTAAAGCTTCTGAGTAAAATGTATTGGACAGTTGCCTAGATTTTAATAAGAGAAAAATTTATTATCAGAAAACTTATACAAAAATGTGATCTCCCTTCATGTTCCCATTGTTATAAAAGAATTGAAGTAAGGAACTGATTTGTATTATGCACATAATTTTAAAAGCCTCTAGAATAATACTTTAGGAAGACATTTCTTGAGAGGGAAATATTATTATAGGAGCTACTATTGTTTAAAAAGTTATCAATTTCACATATATTTACTGAACATTTACTGTGTTTGCCTCCTTTTAACTGATACTTGTATGAAAAGAAGGGCAACAGTCTCTCCAAGTTCATAATTGACTATCTAAGCTCCCTGATACCCTAGTATGCCAGTCTCAATGCCCAGGAGAATAGATGGGAGAGGCAAGGCCATGTGAAATAGAATGAAGACCTGGCAAAATATGTTGTTCTTCAGCCCCACTATGCAGTAGGAATAAACTCGTTATTAATTACATGTTATATCTGGAGTATATTACATAAATATTACAAAATTGAATTACAGGCCAATATGGAAAGTACTAAAAATTCAATAATTTGTTTATATGATAGAATACTTTGCAACCATTAATACTGAATGAAGTAGATCTATCTATACACATATGTGTTAAGAAATTGATGGCTTGAACAAAATCACTGACTGAAAATTGAGATGTTAATATCAATGTGTTACCATCTATACCCAAATTTTCTGGAGTGTGGGAAAAATAAAGTTATGCATTTAAACTTGGGCACCTGGGTGGCTCAGTCAGTTAAAGGTTTTGCCTTTGGCATGGGTCATGATCCTAGAGTCCTGGGATTGAGTCCTGCATTGGCCTCCCTGTCAGCGGGAGCCTGCTTCTTCCCTCTATCGTTCACCTCTGCTCATGATCTCTCCCCCTCTCTTACATAAATAAATAAAATCTTTAAAGAAAAAAAAATCTGTTCTGCCCTCTTTGATTCTTAGCTTTCAGGTGGTTGTATTATATTTGGGGTTTTGGAGGAATGTTAGTGTTCTATTTGGAAAAAGACAATGCTTAGGCCTCCCCAAAAATTATGACTCAAAATATATGCTTCATCTTGAGAAACCACACAGATAAGGCTATTATATGCAGATATATAAACTTTGAAACTATAAAATAATAGACATTTGTCAAGATAATTTCAATTTTAAGGTAACTTCTATAGAATGCAATCTTGGCAGTGACAAATAAATAGTTAGCTTTACATGATTTTAGGTTTTGAAAGCCAGATTTCAAAATGTTTGGCAAAGCAGGGAACTATTAATTAATTCATTTGCTGAACAATATTTTAGTAAAATAAGAAGTAATTATGTTTTACTTAAACAGTTCCAGAATATTAATAAATTTATGGTTCAATGGATTTAGAGATGAAATTTTTAAGAACTTAAGTAGTTCTAACTTTAAGAAAATCAATTTTTAATAGAGTATGACTTTTATAACCAAACAAATTTTCTTAATATAAACTATTTTAAAAATGTATAAACTCACAGAATATTATAGCAATAAATATAGTTGGGTAGAATGTAAGATATCATCACTGTTGCACAGGAGTTTGTGTTGATTATCATATATGCAGTTATTATTAATGTTCATTATGGCAGTCATGAAATAAAAACAATACAAACTTGAAAACTGAGTTGTCAACCTTTTGTTTCTACTGATGTTTATGTTTAGGTATCTTACTTAACTGCTCTGTCAATACCTTAATCTGTGAAAAATAAGAAAAATACTACCTTTCATTTTTTTTTAATTATGTTTGTATTTATTTATTTTTTAAAAAATTTTTAAATTTATTTTCAGCATAATAGTATTCATTATTTTTGCACCACACCCAGTGCTCCATGCAA
Organism: Mustela nigripes; assembly: GCF_022355385.1. Taxonomy (NCBI): domain Eukaryota; kingdom Metazoa; phylum Chordata; class Mammalia; order Carnivora; family Mustelidae; genus Mustela; species Mustela nigripes. The sequence goes on from NC_081558.1 coordinate 186,090,127, forward strand.
TCCGTGCCCTCTCCAATACCCACCACATGGTTCCCCCAACCTCCCTCCCCCTGCCCCTTCAAAACCCTCAGATTGTTTTTCAGAGTCCATAGTCTCTCATGGTTCACCTCTCCTTCCAATTTCGCTCAACTGCCTTCTCCTTTCTAAGTCCCCTTGTCCCCCATGCTATTTGTTATGCTCCACAAATAAGTGAAACCATATGATAATTGACTCTCTCTGCTTGACTTATTCACTCAGCATAATCTCTTCCAGTCCCGTCCATGTTGCTACCAAAGTTGGGTATTCATCCTTTCTGATGGAGGCATAATACTCCATAGTGTATATGGACCACATCTTCCTTATCCATTAATCCGTTGAAGGGCATCTTCATTCTTTCCACAGTTTGTCAACCGTGGCCATTGCTGCTATAAACATTGGGGTACAGATAGCCCTTCTTTTCATTACATCTGTATCTTTGGGGTAAATTGCAGAGTCATAGGGAAGCTCTATTTTTAATTTCTTGAGGAATCTCCACACTGTTCTCCAAAGTGGCTGCACCAACTTGCATTCCCACCAACAGTGTAAGAGGGTTCGCCTTCTCCACATCCTCTCCAACACATGTTGTTTCCTGTCTTGCTAATTTTGGCCATTCTAACTGGTGTAAGGTGGTATCTCAATGTGTTTTTAATTTGGATCTAGCAACAGCAATCAGACAACAAAGATAAATAAAAGGTATCCAAATTGGCAATGAAGAAGTCAAACTCTCTCTCTTCATAGATGACATGATTCTATATATGGAAAACTCAAAAGAGTCCAACCCCAAACTAGTAGAACTCATACAGCAATTCAGCAACGTGGCAGGATACAAATAAATGTATAGAAATCAGTGGCTTTCTTATACACTATCAATGAAAATACAGAAAGGGAAATTAGAGAATACATTCCATTTACTATAGCACCAAGAACCATAAGATACCTGAGAAGAAACCTAACCAAAGAGGTAAAGGATCTGTACTTGAGGAACTACAGAACACTCATGAAAGAAATTGAAGAAGACACAAAAAGATGGAAGACCATTCCATACTCTTGGATTGGAAGAATAAGCATTGTTAAAATGTCTCTACTGCCTAGAGAAATCTATACTTTTAATGCCATTCCAGTCAAAATTCCACTGGTATTTTTCAAAGAGCTGGAGCAAATAATCCAAAAATTTGTATGGAATCAGAAGAGACCCCGGATCGCTAAGAAAATGTTGAAAAACAAAAATAGAACTGGGGGCATCACGTTGTCTGATTTCAAGCTTTACTACAAAGCTGTGATCACCAAGACAGCATGGTACTGGCATAAAAACCAGACACACAGATCAGTGAAACAGAGTAGAGAGCCCAGATATGGATTCTCAACTCTATGGTCAAATAATCTTCGACAAAACAGGAAAAAATATACAGTGGAAAAAAGACAGTCTCTTCAATAAATGGTGCTGGGAAAACTGGACAGCTATACGTAGAAGAATGAAACTCTACCATTCTCTTACACTGTGTGCAAAGATAAACTCAAAATGGATAAAAGACAACGTGAGACAGGAATCCATCAGATTCCTAGAGGAGAATATAGGCAGTAACCTCTTTGACATCAGCCACAGCAACTTCTTTCAAGATATGTCTCCAAAGGCAAAGGAAACAAAAGCGAAAATGAACTTTTGGGACTTCATCAAAATCAAAAGATTCTGCACAGCAAAGGAAACAGTCAACAAAACAAAGAGGCAACCCATGGAATGGGAGAAGATATTTGCAAATGACAGGACAGACAAAAGGTTGATATCCAGGATCTATAAAGAACTCCTCAAACTCAACACACACAAAACAGAAAATCATATCAAAAAATGGGTAGAAGATATGAACAGACACTTCTCCGATGAAAACATACAAATGGCTATCAGGCACATGAAAAAATGTTCATCATCACTAGCCATCAGAGAGATTAAAATTAAAACTACCTTTCATGTTTATCTCAGGATTATGAGGAACCTAAATGATGATAGTTAAAGTTTGGAGAAAATGTGAAGGGATATAGCTATTACACTTTTTACCCTAAGTAAGAACAGTAAAAAAGTATACAATTGCATGTGTAAAAGTATACAACCATATGATCATTACTACTTTTACTCAAGACAATATGTTGGTTTCTCAAGGGCTTTAGAAAAATGGTACATTATTACTTCTTATTGTTTTAAAGGTATAATCAAAAAAGCACTTATCTAATACTTTTATCAATTTTCTTTTTTTTTAAGATTTTAATCAATTTTCTTAATTAACTTTTCTACTCATTTATATTATAGCTCCAAGAAACTTATACAAGAATTCTATTGATCAGAAAGTCCAATGCAAAAACTATGACTCCCTTATTAATCCAAGTAATTTATTTAAAATAATATATAAATGTGTTATGTTGGAAAAGCAATATGTTTGAGTGATTGAACATAAGAAAATATAGAAAAAAATAAAAAGTAAGAGTAAATTATTTTATTTTTTTAAAGTTAGCTACATTAATGAATATCAAATCCTATTTCTTCACATATATCAGTTCTGATCTGTTTTTAAGAAATTGAATTTAAAACAAAACTGCTAAGAAAGTAATTAATTAATAGGTATTCTATTTATAAAGTTAATTCAGATTCTCTAGAAAATTGATAAATATTAGGCAATCTATGATGGAATCTAGGGATACAAAACATCCTAAAATTGGGAACATGCTTATATCTATGTACATTTATTTTCCTTAATGCAAATATTATCTCTGCTTAATAAATTTTTCAAGTATGTCTATTTTTTTAGTCTAATTAATTTAGACATCTTTCTAAATATCAACTTGATTGTTATTTCAAATATATCAACTTGATTGCTATTTCAAAATATCAAGCTGATTGTTATTATTGAGATACAGCATGAAACTGTTACTGTGTAAGAAAAAGAGGCAATAGAACACATAGAGCTGTTTTTCAGTAGACTGTCTTACTACATGACCACATTTCAAATAACTGCATGATATCATTTTATTCAACCTTAAATTTTTCTTTACTTGCTATTTTCTTAATTTCTCTTTCTTGACATTCCTCCATTTATGCCTGTTTATTTAAATATATGCTGAGTCTAGCTGAACGCTTTTTTTTTACATACTTCAATTAGTATATTGTTAAGTATAAATTTTAAGAGGGAAAACTAACATGGTTTTTAGTGGTAAATTATAAATCGAAGTAATCATCTGTTTATAAGCATAAAGTTTTTAATCTTTTTTAAAAGCCACATTATTTGATTTTGATAATTTCAGAAAGCACAAGATGGATATGGTCAAACGAATCTTATTATATGATCACATACTTTCATAAATAGTCTCCATTTAAAAGACTCTAGCGATTAAACACTATGTCTCTGAGCTAGACATTTAATATTTTCACTTTTGGGAGATTTGAATTATTATATTGCTGAACCTTTTACAGCAGTAGAGAATGACTTTAAGCATTTACCCTTCATCTTTTTACAGACCACATACACTCTGGGAAGAATAGAGATTGAAAATAACTACAAAACATTAGGAAAAGACTTTTTGTGACAAGCTCATTTATTCTCTATACAAATAACAGAAATTATTGTGATGGCAGTCATTTATTGGACTTCTCAAAAATGACTTGTATGTGGAAGAATGACAATGTTTTTTATGCAGTCCCCAAACTTGGAAAGAAAATTAAGTCAAATATTCACAAGTGCCAACTTCAAAGAAAATTTCATAGTAACAGTACCTTGAAAGCTTGTAGTTGCAGAGTTTTGCCAATTAGCAACTCCAAAGGGTGCTATTAGTTCCTTCAAAAACATAAGGGACATTGTTTTCATCTGTGATTGCTATTCCTCCTTTACAGCATGCCATGATAAGAGATGGAATACACGACAGTATACCATTTAGTTCTTATAATCATACAACTAGTTCATAAAGAGAACAATGGGTATTAGGGTGTAACACTTTGCAATAAAGAATAATTACCCTTTCTCAATCATCATCACTAACTTCAAATTCATTATTTAAAAACTGTGGCATACCAACAGAAAGAAATCTAAACCACATAAAAAAAAATCTAAACCACCATATATTCTTTTTGTAATATCTGTCTTCTAGGTTGTGAGCTAGAGAATGGATGACAAATATATAATGAGAAGTTTTACTACTCTGAATATGGCAACGGGGAATAGTCTAAGAATTATTCTTTATGATTAAACATCAAATACATACTTGGATTGCTATTCTAAGAATATTCAAATTCCAATACATTTTTCATTTCTATTTCTTTTCCTGAAATCTTGTGAGATCTTCTCTCCTGTCAATGATGCACTGTATTTTTAAGAAAGTTATTCAGGACTATAAAATTATTTTTATCTTGATTATTATCTTGATTACTACCTTGATCCATATCAGTATGGGTAATTTTATCAAAATGAAACCAAACAATGAAAATTAAAAACATTTTTTTCTTTTATTAGAAACAAAAATTAAAAGCAGTTTCTTTCTTTATCATTGAGAAAATATTTCCATCCATCTACAGTAGTAAAAAAAAAAGTATAACATTATCATAAGCACAACATTTTTCATTCGAGATATACTTTAAATGGTTTGGGCAAATCCAACGTAATTATCAAGTAAATATTGAGAAAACTGATGTTTATTAAAATGATGGCTTATTACAATGTAGTCCTAAAACAAAGAATGTTAATAATTTTTATGTAATACTACAAACTGCAGGTAAAACTTCCTAAGAAAACAATAATTTTATTTAAATTCTCCTTTGAAAATTGGACTTTTATTCTTTGACCAAATTTGTTGCCTTATTTATCAGCTCCATAAATTTAGATAACTTGAACTGAATACTAATTATGAAGAAACTCTCTTAAATGTGTTGTCAATCCAACAAACTCACAAATGAAATAGTGAAAAATGCCTGGTTGTTTTCACATTCTGCTTTAATTTAAGTAGCAATTAAATAACATCCAAGATAAGAAGAAAAATACAGGAGTGGTGATTTTTATTGGCCACTTTACCTTAGCATTCACCATCTTCATTTTCTTGGAAAATTATAATGGTATAAATTATATTTAATTTTTTCTTAGATTGCCCTCCACTTTCTTAGATTGCCCTCCACTATCTATCTAGATATCTAGAGAGAGAGAGAAAGAGAAAGTGGAGTGCAATCTAAGAAAAAATTTAAAATATATACATATAAAAAATAAATTTTATATATATATATATATATATATATATATATATATATATATAGACAGAGAGAGAGAGAGAGAGAGAGAGAGAGAGGAAGTATAAAAATGCCTCTGAAGAAAACAAAAAATATACTAACAAGGTAAAATAAACCCATGAAAATAAAATTGCAGAGAAAAATCAAGTGTCAAAAAGGAAATTGCTGATTATGATAGGGAATTTTATTATTCTGGAATAATATTGTTGAAGTTGTAAAATATGAACTGCACATTTTATTTTAAAAATAAGCTTTATATTTAAAAATTCTTAATACTCAGAAAGTTTTCTTTGCTCTGCCTGGACCTTTGCTCAAGAAGGACAGGGTATAGTGTTAAGAGAGTACTTTTATCTGAAGACAGTAAAAGTTTTTATAGATAGAAAATACACTACAATTTGCCACTAGTAGATTCATATCTACCACCTTAAGTAAGAAAAAGAAAGAGGTAGTTGGATCTTATGTTTGCCTCATCTCTTGAACACAGCTAGATAATTACCAAATCATTCTGAACACCCAGAAAAATCAATCTGAGGACTGAGAGAACAAACCGCACAACTAGAGGGAGAAAAGAAACCACATCATGGAAGGTAGGATGTGTGGAGATGTGATTTGGGAGAGAAAATCACAGGTGTTGTGGAGGGGAGGGAGCCTTGATCCTAGGCAGGGGAAAGAGACAAACAGAGACAGAGAGATATAAATCAGCACAAAAGGGATTATACAAGAAAAACACTTCCCCAAAACCATTGACTGGAAAAACAGGAAGAGCTGACTATTGCAAATTTTTACAAGCAATGGAGTGAAAGTCTGAAGTTTTAGAAGTTTGTGCCATCAGCATGGTCGAATCCAACAGGTGTAGAGATGCTCCCATGGGGAAGAAGGATAGAGGACTGGTGTGCTCTAAGGATCCCAGGGTCACACTGGGAGAGATAGTTCCTCTTCTTGGAGTGCATTTGCAAGATGTGGTACTGTCTCTCAGCGGACAAAAGAGCTGATAGGTGCCCCATCCACCAGCGTAAGAGCAGAGATGCTTGCTGAGGAGAGCTAACCTGGATGCTGGCTTTTTATTGTGCTTTACCATAAATTCCAGGCCACAACTTGGTAATGTGACTGCTTTTCTGGGGCAAACTGGTACCAGCTATAGCACAGGGAGACACTCTCCTAGAGGATCAGCAAGTTTCCATACCATACCAGGTCCTTAAAATTTGGAGTTTTGAAAACCAGAGGTGCACCTAAAGTAAAACACAGGAACACTGTGCTCGTAGGTAGACAGGTGGCTCAGACAGACATGGTGAGGGCAGGGATCTGACAGAAGCCTGGGATGCAAGAGGGAAAATTGTTCACTTTTCTGTGAGGGTCTCCTGAAAAGTGATAGTTATGAACTCCCCACTCTGGGGGAGATGGATGGCCTATGCCATTTTTTCACCCCTTCCATCAGTATAGACAGACTTCCGCAAGTGACACAGAGCACACAGTGGAGGCTTGAGTCCCTTACACCAAGCCACCTTGCCCCCTGTACAAAGCAGGTGCCTTTTTAATAGGGCAAGTGTGATTGACAGCCAGAGATTTAGTGGGCCCCTTCCCAAGAAGACTAGCATAAACCTGCTGCATGCACCAGGACTACTGATCATAGGGTACTACAAAGCTTCAGCTCTAGCAAAAATAGAAACAGGCATAGGCTTTCTTAACACACAAAAGACAAAGTCTTAGACAAAATAGCAAGATGGAAGAATTCATCCCCCCAAAAAAGAACAAAAAAGTTCATGGCCAGGGAGCTAATCAAAATAAAATAGGTAATATTCCTGAAACAGAATTTAAAAGAACAATCATAAAGATATTAGCTGGGCTTGAAAAGCGTATAGAATAATCCAGAGAGACCCTTACTGCAGGGGTAAAACACAACTAGTTAAGCTGAAATTTAAAAAATGCTGTAACCAAGATACAAAACCAACTGGATGTAATGACCACAAGGATGAAAAAAGTAGAGCAATTAAAAAGTGGTATAGGAGATAAAATTAAGAAAAATAATGAAGTTGAAGAGGGAAAGAAAAATATTGGATCACGAATGTAGTCTTAGAGAAATCAGTGACTCCATAAAATCTAGTAACATTTGTATCATAGGAGTCCCAGAAGTAGAAGAGAGAGTAAAAGGGTAAGAAGGTCTATTTGACCAAATTATAGCTGAAAATGTCCCTAATCTAGGGGAAGAAACAGACATCCAAATCCAGGAGACACAGAGAACTTCCATAAAAATCTACAAAACCCAGGTATCACCAAGACATATCATAGAAAAATTTGCAAAAATACAGAGATAAGGAAAGAATTCTGAAAGAAGCAAGGGATAAAAAAAATTCCTAACCTACAAGAGAAGATAAATTAGGTTAGAAGCAGATCATTTTACAGAAACCTGACAGCCAGAAGAGAGTGGCATAATATATTTAATGTGCTGAATGGGAAAAATATGCAGCCCCCAAATACTTTAACCGGCAAAGCTGTCATTTAGAATAGAAGGCAAGATAAAGAATTTCCAAGACAAATGAAAACTGAAGGCATGCATGACTACTAAACCAGCCCTGCAAAAAATATTAAAGGAGTCTCTGAGTGGGAAAGAGGGACCCAAAGCAACAAAGACTAGAAAGAAACAGAGAAAATCTCCAGAAACAATGATTTCATAGGAAATACAATGACACTAAATTTATATCTACAATAATCACTCTGAATGTAAAGGAGCTTAGTGTTCTAATCAAAAGACATAGGGTATCAAAATGGGTTAAAAGAGAAAAAAAAGAAGACCCGTCTATATGCTACCTACAAGAGATGCATTTTAGATCTAAAGGCACCGCAGATTGAAAGTGATGGAATGAAGAAGGCTCTATCTTGCTGATGGTTGTCAAAAGAAAGCCAGAGTAACCATACTTATATCAGACAAACTAGATTTTAAAGACTGCAAGAAGTGATGAAGAAGGGCACTATATCATAATTAAGTGATTTATCCATCAGGAAGATCTCACAATTGTAAATATTTATATCCCCAACTTGGGAGCATCCAAATATGTAAATCAATTAATAACAAATATAATGAAACTCACTGATAACAATACAATAATAGTAGGAGACATTACCACACCACTTACAGCAGTGGGTAGGTCATCTAAGCAGAAGATCAACATCCTTGATAAAAAGAAGATCAATGGCTTTGAATGACACACTGGACCAGATAGACTTAAAAGATGCATTCAGAACATTTTATCCTAAAGCAGCAGAATACACATACTTTTGAAGTGCACACAGAACATTGTCCAGAATAGATCACATACTGGGTCACAAATCAGACCTTGACCACTATAAAAAGATTGAGATCACACCATGTTTATTTTTAGACCACAACACTATGAAACTTAAAGTAAATAACAAGAAAAATTTTGAAAGACCACAAATAAATGGAGGTTAAAGGACATCCTACTAAAGAATGAATGTATTGACCAAAATATTAAATTAAAAAAATACATAGAAGCAAATGAAAATGAAAACAGGACAGTCCAGAACCTTTGGAATGCAGCAAAGGTGGTGATAAGAGGGAAGTACATAGCGATATAAATCTACCTCAAGAAGCAAGAATAGTCCCAAATACACAACTTAACCTCACATTTAAAGGAGCTGGAAAAAGAACAGAAAATAAAGCATAAAGCCTGAAGAGGAAGGGAAAATAAAAAAGATTGGAGCAGAAATAAATGATATAGAAACAACAATGACAACAGAAAAAAAAGAACAGATCAAACAAAACTAAGAGGTATTTGAAAGAATTAATAAAATTGATAGACAGTAGACAGACTTTAGCCAAAAAAAAAAAAAAAAGAAAAAAAAAGAAAGAAAAAGAGAGAGAAAGAGAGAGAGAGAAAGGACCCAAATAAATTAAGTCATGTATGACAATCAACATTACAGAAACACAGTTATTAGAGAATATGATGAAAAAATATATGAAAACAATTGGGCATTATGGAAGAAATGGATACATTCCCAGAACATACAAACTAATAGGAAGAAATAGAGAATTTGAACAGGCCCATAACCAGCAAAGAAATTGAATCAGTGTTCAAAAATTTCCCAGCAAATATGAGTCCAGATTCCTCTGGGAAGCCAGATTGCTTCCCAGGATACTTCTACCAAACATTTAAAGAGAATTAATACTTATTCTTCTCAAAATGTTCTAAGAAATAGAAATGGAAGGAGAATTTCAAAACTCAGTCTATGAGGCCAGCATTACCTTGATTCCAAAGCCAGATAAAGACCCCATTGAAAAAGAAAATTATAGGCCAATATTTCTGATGAATATGGATGCAAAAATTCTCAACAATATATAAACAAATCAAATCCAACAGTACATTAAAAGAAGTATTCACCAGAATTAAGTGGGATGTATTTCTGGGCTGCAAGAGTGGCTTAATATTCACAAACCAATCAATGTGTTGCAACACATTGATAAAAGAAAGGATAAGAATGATATGATCCATTCAATGGATGCAGAGAAAGCATTTAACAAAATTAGCATCCATCCTTGATAAAAACCCACAAAAAAGTAAGGATAGAGGGAACATACCTCAACATCCTAAAGGCCCTATATGAGGGACCCACAGTTATTACCATTCTCAATGGGGAGAAACTGAGAGCTTTTCCTCTAAGAATAGGAACAAGACAGGATTATCTACTCTCAATGTTGTTATTTAACATAGTTCTGGAAGTCCTAGCCTTAGCAACCTGGCAGCAAAAAGAAATAAAAGGCATCCAGATCAGCAAGGAAGAAATCAGACATTCACTATTCACAGAAGATACCGATATTATATGTAGAATACTTGAAAGACTCCACCAAAATATTACTAGCACTGATACATGAATTCAACAAAGTTATAGGATATAAAATCAACATACAAAAATCTGTTGCATTTCTATATATGAAAAACAAAATAGCATAAAGAGAAGTCAAGAAACTGATTCCATTTACAATTGTACCAAAAACCATTAAATACCTAGAAATAAACCTAATCAAAAAGGTAAAAAGATCCATATGCTGAAAACTATAGATCACTTGTGAAGTATACTGACAGAATGAAATGGAAGAACAGTCCATGCTCATGGATTGAAAGAACAAATATTCTTAAGAAATCTGTACTACCCAAAGCGATTCACACATTAAATGTAATCCACATCAAAATACCAAAAGCATTTTTCACAGAGCTAGAACAAACAATCTTAAAATTTGTATGGAATCACAAAAGACCCTGAATAGTCAAAGCAGTTTTGAAATAGCAAAACAGCTGGTGACATCACAATTCTGGACTTTAAGCTGCAGACATCAAGATAGTATGGTATTGGCACAAAAGCAGGCACATAGATCAGTGGAACAGTAAACTAAGAAATGATCCCACAACTCTATGGTCAACTAATCTTTGACAAAGCAGAAAATAATATCCAATGGAAAAAAAGACAGTCTCTTCAACAAATGGTGTTGGGTAAGCTGGATGGCAACATGCAGAAGAATAAAACTGGACAACTTTCTTACACCATACACAAAAACAAATTTAAAATTGTTCAGAGACCTAAATATAAAACAGGAAACCATCAAAATACTAGGGAAGAACCAAGCAGCAACCTCTTTGACCTAGCCATAGCAACTTCTTCTTTTTTTTTTTTTTTTTAAAGATTTTATTTATTTATTTGTCAGAGAGAGAGAGAACGTGAGAGCAAGCACAGGCAGACAGAGTAGCAGGCAGAGACAGAGAGAGAGAAGCAGGCTCCCTGCTGAGCAAGGAGCCCCAGGCAGGACTCGATCCCAGGACACTAGGATCATGACCTGAGTCGAAGGCAGCCGCTTAACCAACTGAGCCACCCAGGTGTCCCAGCAACTTCTTATTAGACATGTCTCCCAAGGCAAGGAAAACAAAAGCAAAAGTGAACTCTTCAGACTCCATCAAGATGAAAAGCTTCCACAGAGTGAAGGAAACATTCAACAAAACTAGAAAACATCCTATGGAATGGGAGAAGATATTTGCAAATGACATCTGATAAAGTGTTAGTATCCAAATGTATAAGGAATTTATCAAACACAACACCCAGTTAAGAAATGGGCAGAAGACATGAATAGACATTTTTCCAAGGAGGACATACAGATGGCTAACAGAAACAGGAAAAGATGCTCAACATCACTCATCATCAGGGAAATACAAATCAAAACGACAATGCAATACCACCTCATATCTGTCAAAATGGCTAAAGTCAACAACACAGGAAACAAACAGATGTTGGTGAGGTTGTGGAGAAAGGAGAACAATCTTACAGTTTTGGTGAGTATGTAAACTGGTACGGGTTGGTATGTAAACTGGAACAACTCTAGAAAGCTGTATGGAGACTCCTCAAGAAGTTAAAGATTGAACTACCATACAACCCAGCAATTGTACTACTAGGTATTTACCCAAAGGATACAAAAATACTAATTCAAAGGAGCACATGCACCTGGATATTTATAGCACCATTATCATCAAAAACCAAATTATGGAAAGATCCCTAATATCCATTGGTGAATGGATAAAGAAGAGGTCGTCAGCCATCAGAAAGAATAAAATCTTGCCATTTGCAATGACATGGATGGAGCCTAGAGTGTATTATGTTAAGCGAAATAGGTCAGTCAGAGAAAGACAAATACTGTATGATTTCACTCATTTGTGGAACTTAAGGAAAAAAAAAACATAAATGTAGGAGAAGGAAAAAAAGAGGGAAGCAAACCACAAGAACAAACTCAGGGTTGATGGAGGGGAGGTGGGCAGGGGATGGGATAAATGGGTGGTAGGTATTAGGAGGACACCTGTGTTGTGCACAGTGTATTCTACATAAGATATGAATCACTACATTCTACTCCTGAAATATTACAGTATATGTTAACTAACTAGAATTAATTAAAAATTTGAAACAATGAAACAAGCAAAAAGATAACTATTTTTCCTTTAGGAAATAAGAATAGAATTTTCAATGGTGTATCTCTTTTACGTTAGACGTGGTCACTATTTACTTGGATTATTTGGTATATCGGTGTTTGTAAATCAAAAAATGACTTAAAAAATCTTTTCTTTTTAATCTCATAAATTAGGATCTTTTTTTTCAAAACCAGCTCTTATGTCACCTGAACAATTTAGATCTGGTAGAGAAAAAAAATGCAGTGAAAATATACAGTAAATAAACTGGCATGGTAGGTTTGTTTCTGGTACAATAACTATTTGTTTTCTGTAGCAGTTCCTGTTTAAAAAAAGTAAGGGGATGGGAAAGGATTGGGAAAAAAAAATGGCAGATGTTTGAAGAGATAAAATTTTTGTCCCTTTAAAAACAATGGCAATATAAATGCAAACTTTATTTCAAACTAGTTGGACAGATTACCTATCTTTTTAAAAACTCATTTGACTGTTCTTTTTTATTTCTATCATTTAACAATCTTCAAATATACCTTCAGAAAGCATTATTTTCCTTAGCTTGTCCATCCTTCTTGATCATTAAAGACCAGGCAATGAGCATTTATAATTTTTTACATTTCTCAGTTTGTTTTCTGAATTCTCTGCCCTATCCTAAATGTTTAAAAATATTGAACTTTGTGTAGGAGATTGGGGTAAATGGATGATGGGGATTAAGGAGGGCATTTGTTGTGCTAAGCACTGCATGTTACCTGTAAGTGTTGAATCACTAGATTCTATACCTGAAACTAATCTACATTGTATGTTAACCACAAGAACAATGGAATTTAAATGAAAACTTTTAAAAATATTGAGTTTTATGAATATAATCTTACGATGCCTGAGCATGAAAAAGGAAGGTGGGTAAAATCTGAGGGAAAGACAAATCTGAAAGTTCTGTAGTTGGTTCAGGTTTGCCTTTTTCCTTTGACTGTGGTAGTTGCTTATCTTGATAGCAGCAGTGTTGTTCTGTTAATAATGACAACGGTGATGAAACTGTCTCTGATCACAAGTACTTATTTATTCACCACCATAGACCATGTGTGTACCCAGAGTTTGCAAAGGACTATGCTAAATGCTGAAGACATATCTAGAAACAGGACGGACATGGAGTTCATGGAGTGTATTATCAGTGTAGAGGAAAAGATGTAACCATGTAATTGCAAGTGTATGAAAGAGGAAGTGCAGAGAACTACAAATGTATGTAATGATAGTAGCTAACAAAATCTGCTGGGTAAAGGAAGGTCTGTCTCAGAAAAGGAGGAAGTCTGGTTTGGTGGTGAAGGGAAAGGAATTTGGCAGAAAGAAAAGAGGCTAGGATTTAGATAGCTGAGAGAGGTCATGTTTCTATTCCACGAAACAACAAAAGAGAGAGAAAGACAGGAAGAAGAACTAGTTATTGCTGGGGCACTGAGGAATGTAGAAAACAATGAGGTAGGATGACAGTCTGGTTCCCAGTCATGTGGGGACTTGTTAAGTCACAGAAGGGATTATAGAATTTATTGTAAGGGTAAGGGTAAGCAAAAAAGTGATGTGGAAAAAAAAGATTGGGAGGGAGACAAACCATAAGTGACTCTTAATCTCACAAAACAAACTGAGGGTTGCTGGGGGGAGGGGGTTTGGGAGAAGGGGGTGGGGTTATGGACATTGGGGAGGGTATGTGCTTTGGTGAGTGCTGTGAAGTGTGTAAACCTGGTGATTCACAGATCTGTACCCCTGGGGATAAAAATATATGTTTATAAAAAATAAAAAATTTAAAAAAAAAAAATTTTAGTTAAAATCAAAAACAAAAACAAAAACAACAACAACTATTTAAAAGTTTATTTCTACTGGGTGCCTGGGTAGCTCAGTCAGTTAAGCTGCTGCCTTTGGCTGGGGTTGTGATCTCAGGGTCCCTCACTGGGCTCCTTTCTCAGTGGGGAGTCTGCTTCTCTCTGCCTCTGCCTGTCACTCTGCCTGCGTGTGTTCTCTCTCTCTAACAAATAAATAAATAAAATCTTAAAAAATAAAAAGAAAAGAAAAGAAAAAAAACTTAAAAAAATGTTTATTTCTACTAAAGTATCTAGAATGGATTTGGTAAGGGTGAGGGTAGGGCAACAATTCACACAAGAGATCCATTTAGGTGGGGATTATGTCAGATGCTTGCTGTTGTATTAGTCTAAGTAAGGGATCACTGTGTCTTTCACTAAGTGTGTGGCCTTAGGGAAGGAGAGAAATGAAGTTAAGAGGTGAATTTAAAAGATATTAGTAAATTAGAAACAATAAAATTGGTTATTAATTGGGTGGGGTGGGAGATGTGGAAGTGCTACTAATCATATAGCACCCCTAGTTTTCTATATTAAAAATATAATAGTGCTGCCATTTATAGAGCTAACCCTTTACAGAGATACAGGCCATCAAATAACAAACAAATAAAAAAAGTTTTACCTGTTGAATTTAAGTTTATTATGAGTGATCCAAATGGAAAGATTATTTCCTTGCACAAAAACAGAAATCTGGAGATTGTTAGTAAATTCTGAGCTGGGTAGGGGTTAAACCAAGGTAAATTGTGCCAAGTACACCAAAAAGAGGGATTGCTTCATGCAGGGGGTCTTCATAGATGATGCATAGAATTATGTTACTGAGAAAAGAAGTTTATTTACTGAAAATGGACTCTTTCTTTTGGTTTGTTTAAGATTTTGCTTATTTATTTGATAGAGAGATCACAAGTAGGCAGAGGCAGGTAGAGAGAGAGGGGAAGCAGGCTCCCTGCTGAGCAGAGAGACTGATGTGGGGCTCAATCCCAGTAGCCTGAGATCATGACCCGAGCCGAAGGCAGAGGGTTAACCCACTGAGCCACCCAGGTGTCCCTGAAACTGGACTCTTAAATGAAGTACCAAAGAGAACATTATAGGTAATATCTGGTCTCAAGAAGTGAGGGCCAGAATGAAATAAGTCGAGGAATGAATAGCAATGTAATAAAGACACAAGTGATGGCTAGAAGGGATCATGGAGTCTAGATATGTTTGTCTTTTCTTTTATTTTGAAATGTTTTAGGTGGGGCTTACTTTGTTTTAATATGGAGGACACTTGTAATTGCTTAATGGGAAAATGTTAATAGAAAACCAAAGTTGATAATTCTGGACAGGGAACTATCCAAAGCATCATTGTTCTTGAAGTATAATGAAATAAAAAATACAGGGCAGATGCAAGACCATTTGCAGTTTGGATGGCAGATGTTCAAACCTCCATTGCATGGCTGGAACACCATTTGTTAATCTATTCATCGGGTGATGGACATTGGACTTGTTTCCACTTCTGGGTGATTATAAGTAGCATTGCTTTGAACTTTTGTATGTAAGCTTCTGGGTGCAAGTATATTTTCAATTCTCTTGTATATACACACCTAAAAATGGAATTGCTGGATCTTATAGTAAGCCTATATTTATCAATTAGAGAATCTACCAAACTGTTTTCCATAAAAAGAATAAAGTTCTTATACTTGCTACAATATGAATGAACCTTAAAACATTATGCTTAATGAAAGAAGCCCAACACAAAAGAGTACATACTGCAAGAATCTATTCATATGAAATGTCCAGAAGAGGTAAATCTATAAAGACAGAAAGTAGATTAGTGTTTGATTAAGAGTGTGGTGGGGATGGGAGGGAATGGGGAGTGACTCCTAGTGGCTATAGATTTATTTGAGAGATGACAAAAGTGTTCTAAACTTAGTGGTGATAATTGCACAACTTGAAAACACCAAAGAAAGTGAACTATATACTTTAAATGGGTGAATTTTATGGTATGTGGGTGATATCTCAATATCAATGTCTTAAAAAGCAATAAGAGGAGGAAAAGTGTAGGGGAAGGAAGGAGAGTAAAAGAAGATGAGGTAGAGACTGGGGGAGTTCAGGAACCTGGGCTCTAAGGTACATTGAATAAATCATTTCCTTTCATTCCCACCTCTGAAAATTGAGACCATATATGATCTCACAGTGTTCCTTTTCCAGGATTAGAAGAGATGATGTTTACAGAGCACTTTATTCTGTCTTTGATTAATCCTAACTGGTGGCTTTTTGTTGGACTAACTTATCAAAGGATTGACTCAAGTCTAATCTAATATGGACAACGAGGATAATCACCTGCCTAATTGAGCTGTTGTGAGATTAATGAGGTAACCAAGTTCAACCTCAATTCATTTCAAACAAGGCATATTACAAGCTTAGTAACACACAGAACATAGTGTCCAGTAACGATATACTTATTGCAATTTTATCAGATGCCAGTGTCTGTGCAGTACACTTAACGTGGGATTATCAACTGTCTTTATAGCAGAATACCATTAGTCACTGTAACAGCTTCATGCTGATGGAGATCAAGCCAAAAACATACCACCAAACAAAAAACAACTTTTATAAGTCATGTGAATAATCAAATTTGGTCCTAATTTAGAAAAAAAACAAACAAAAAAAAATACAGAGGAATATTGCCCTTTATACTGTGCAAAGCTTTAATAGTTTATAAGCAGTCTACTTCTAGGAAATATTTGTGGTTACATAAAAATAACCCAGATTTAAAGACGAAATATATGAATTTATATTCTTACTCCAAATTATCTCTTGAGGCTCAATTTCCTTCCTGCTAAGTTGAGGCTCATAAATAGAACACGGGCTATATTATACAGGGATGGTAAAACAGAGGAACACAAAAGCTGATACTATATTCTGTTTAGTCCTTAGATCCCTGGCAACCAAAAAGGAAGGAAAGAAGGGAAGGAGGGAAAGAAGGAGGAAGAAAAAAAGGGATTCTCATTGGTAACATTAAAATAAAAATAAGAAACCATTTTCTGATGCTAAATTCAAAACTGTTTATCATGGATCATTAACCTGGAGATATTGAATGCACAGCATAATGGACAATGTCTTTCAATATGGTTTTCAGAAGATACAGAATTCTTAGAAAAACTTTTTATGAAAATGCTTGATAAAAATTTATATCAAAATGTTAAAACATTGCTTAATGAAAACATTTGCTGGGGACTAACGTACTAGGGACTAGGATATAATGTTCTAGAGATGAAAGTCACAGTTTCTTTTTTTTTTTTACCTCCTGTGTAAACCAAAAATGAGGCTAGCATATTCATGCATTATCTCTAATTTTCATTACATCCTATAAAGTGTTATTATTGCCTTTTACTACTGTTAGAAGATGACAGAACCATCCTATCTTTTCCATTAAAACAAGCAATCTTAAACTTGATATATGGATTAGTTTGGATGACCAGCACATACTTTATCCTGTAATATTCATAGATAAATGATCTCAGTGAGGCTTTGGGGAGAAACTGGACAACAAGCTGTTCAAGGCTCAGCTCACTGGTGCATGTGCAGGGCTTAGAGTCCCCTGATTGAATGATAATATTACAGCGCCTTTTTTAACTCTTATCTTACATTTTCTGCAGCATCTGATGATAAGGACCATACATTCTGTTACAGAAAGAAAATTAAATTGTATTTAATAAAATCATTAACACTTTTTAAGTGAGTATTTAAATCTCTGCAATCTTTAAATGTCTTTATCCCATCTCCGGAATGATAAGGTAGAATATTCTTTAACCTCCTGGACTATTAGAAAGCTCAGAGACTCAGAGAGACAAAGAATGATAGTGGGACGGAGAGTTCATAGACTACCCCCATAGATCTTCCTATCTATCTCCACTCTGTCTTTCTGATAAATTCTTGAATTTGTGTTTCACCATTGGGTGACTGTATTTCCTTTCTCCATGTGCCTATCTCCAAGAAGAAAAGGGAGGAGCTATATTGGGGTAATTTGAGATGCAAATTCCTAATGTAAAACCATGAATTAACTACAGATTATCTAATGTTCTTTGAATTATGTTTATTAATTCTCCTTATTCGTTAAAGTTCTTATTTTCATACCTAAAGTGAATATATTTTCTTCTAGGGAGAACAATGTTAACTCAACCCTGGTTACTTCTCTTGAGAAAGTTTGACCTTTTTAATGTAGAACCTACCTTGGGCTGGAATAAGGAGTATACAGTTCCATTAAATAACAAGTACACACTTTCTTTGTCATCATGGTGGGAAGCAATCAAGACTAAGATCCAAACCAAACTGTTCCAACATGGATTCTTCCTCCAGAGAGTTTCTAGAATTTAGATGTCTCTAAGCTAGGTGTTTCATAAAGCCATTTCTTGAGGCTAGGAAAATGATGACAGGTAAAATGTCAACTTTCTGTAGTCCCATAGGGTCTCCTCAGAATCCTAAAGTGTTCTAATTCTTACTTTATACTCTTTATACTTCTGTGTTACAATTGTGGGGTTTTTGTGGATACTGCTTAGTTCAAACTGTTTTGTTTTCTTTAATATCATGTGAAAAAAGAACTTGAAATGCTTCTAACTCTTATATAATATCTTAACTTGTTCCATGTGTAGAGCTATATGGGATGTTCCAAGACCTTGAAGTTTGGTGTCAGCAGAGCTGAGTGAAAATGAAAATTATAGACTCCTCATTCAGAAATTAAGAATTTCAAGACAACAGCTTAACAGTAAAGGACTATGAGAGTGCATAGGTTACATGCATGTGCAGCCAGCCCTGGAGGTGTTTCTTAGATTGTTTTCTTAAAGTAATGCCTAAGACTTGGAATCATATTCAAGTGATTTAATTGTGAGTGTCCTCCAGAAAGAATAAAGGTAATAATATGAGATGGAGGGAAGCTGAGCAAGATGGTGGCCTCAGCTATGTTCAGTCTCACAGGGAAAACTCTGGATCACAAATTTCTTCAGAGAGTCAAACCTTGATGAAAGAGGGCAGTACTTTTCTAGCCTCATGTATCTGATCATGAATAATTCTTCAGAGAAAGGATAACAATTTCCAGCAGGTAGGGTAAGACTACAAATGCTGGTAAATGGGATCTAGTTGGGGCAATAACATCTTCCATTATAGTCTCTTACTCTAATTTTATGGTTTTCTACAAGTCTTTTTGGTTAATGAATCTATGTCACTGTGACATGTAGCACATCAAGAAATGCCACAGTTTTGGGGTGCCTGTGTTGCTCAGTTAGTTAGGTGCCTGACTCTTAGTTTTGGCTCCGGTCATGTTCTCAGGGTCTTGAGACTAAGCTCAGCATGGTGTCTGTTTGCCTCCCCCCTCCTCAAGCACTCTCTCTCTCTCTCTCAAATAAATAAATAAAATCTTTGAGATCTGCCACAGCTTGGCAATATATGGATAGCTCTGCCTGGGTGATTTGAGCAGATTCTGAGAACATTACCCTATAGAAAGAGTGTAAGTTCTCAACAAAATTCAATTTTTTATATAATATGTCTTAGTTCATTCAGGCTTCTATAACATTAATACCATATACTGGGAAGCTTATAGGCAACAGAACTTTACTTCTCACAGTTGTAGAGTCTAGGAAATCCAAGATCAATGTACTAGCTGATTTGGTGTCTGCTGAGAGTCTGCATTCTTGTTCATAGTAGGCTGTCTTCTTGCTGTAACCTCACTTGGTGGAGTGCAAGAGGGTCTTTCTTATAAGAACACTAATCTGATTCATGAGGGCTTTATTTTCATAACTTGCTTAACTCCCAAAAGCTCTACATCACATTAGAGACTGGATTTCAACATGTGAATTTGGGGGAGACACAAAAATTCAGTCTATAGCATAGTGATTTTAAAAATCACAGCCTTCATCGTTCCCTGTTATTTCTTACTATCTGACTCTAGAAATCAGAAAATTTAAAGATAATTTACATTATCCAAGGTGCATTTGACTTTTTCTCCTCTTTATATACTACCTGAATCTATAAATAGTTTAAAGCTCTCTATAGTGTTCCATCATACCGCCTCATCACAGTCTTCCAGTATTTTCAAAATCACAAATGTCTTCTGAGAGTGTACCTCATCTCTGCACATTACCTTTTTACAGGGTTATAGCCCTTGTTTCAAGGTGAATTGCCTTTCATTCAAGTACTGGGCTTTCAAATGGCCGCTGTTGCAGTTATGTACTATAAGAGGATTCTTTGAAAGTTCAGAAGGTCCCACAATATGAAGTTGCTATGACTAGCAATCCATCAGAGTGAAAGGAATGTAGTTCTCTTTATCTTTCAAAGATAAAAGTTTGTCTGTATTGGTGGCTCCAGGACCACTGGGTGGCTAAAAATTAATTTTAGTCAATTCTCAAAGAACTTTCTGGAAGCAGCTCCCTTACTTCTAATAACTTTCCCAGACAGAGGGAAGCAGACATACAGCTTTAGGTTAAGCTGTATTTACAGTGTCAACCAATGAGAATCTTTGATTTTCAGTGAGTCTCAGAGGCCAGTTCTAAGTAGATCATTGTTGTATCTACCTCCTTCCAAACATAAGCTTTCATTTGGGGAACTTTTATATGAGATCTACCCAGTGTCACCTTTTCCCAAACCCATATTTTTGCAGCTGTACACATACCACATTCTCTGATTCCCCCATTCCTCTGCTTTCAAAAACACACATGCATTCTGCCAACTTTTCTTCCAAGTTCTCACTCCCTATCTTTCACCCATCCTCTTTCCTTTCTCTGATATTCTGATTTGGGCTTTCTTCAAAACCATGAGTTTGCACAGCTTAAGAAAGAGTCCACTATAACTGAATTTCCGAACTTCCCAAAGACAATAATCGACAAATGAAGATTAGGAGATAAAGTATAAATGCTAGTCTCTTCTCTTCCACATGGGAAATTCTGAGGTGCATTCTCCTAGGTTCTTCAGTGTTTCTACGAGGATTGAGCACTAGTAATCCAGATGCCAGGATTAGTAACCCAATCAATAGTGCAGCTTTATTGGTTTTTCATTTTATCTTCTCTCATTTTTCCCAATCCCTCACTCCTGCTTTTGGAATTCTTTCCTCAAACAACCACCTGTAGATAAAAAGGCCTTGTCTCAGGACTTGTTTTGGGGTAACCTACATAAAGACAATTTCTTTTGACAATGGCTTTAGAAATCAGAACCTCTGGGGGGATCCTGAGACTGGTTAACTCAGCTGATACAACAAGGACTACACCACTGAAAACAAGCAAGGAAGAAGTGAAATGCTGGGAGCTGAGATGGCAGCACTGGGTGAAATATCCTGAGTCCTCCAACCATATAAGGGCAGCTCCCTCACTCTTCTCAATATTATAAGGTCTGCTTTCACAGAATCAGTCCTGAGACTTCAACTGAGTCAGATGCCTTGCAAGATGAATTGTCTTCTAAGATTCACCCATATTTCCCCTTATGATGTATAAAAATAACTTCAGTCAAGGCTCAGCATAACCCAAGCAGGGAATTATGGGGAATTATGGTCTTGATACTAGAGGAAATATTTTCTTACTAAATTAATTTCAGAATTTGTACCAGGCAGGAATTGGGAAAATATTACTGGGAGTGGATCTTAAGAATGCAGGACCAAAAAATATAATAGGGATATTGGGATGATTCCTTGAAGCTTTTGATATGACAGTGCTTCAATTTGGTTGACAATTTCTGTGTATGCTGCACATATTTCACCTCAAATATCTTTTGAATCTTTTATTACCCTGTGTAAGGGCTTTTCTTTAAAGCAATGACAGGATAACTTAAACCAGGCAAAGGACAGCCTTGATATGTAAGTGAATTCCCACCCTGGGGAAAACCCTCAATCAATGAGAGAAGCGTCCTCAGTGGCTCAATACACCCATTTCCTATCCTTCAAAGGAATAATTCTAAGGCATGTTGTACAGAGGGCCCCCAATTGTAGCAAACCCCAGTGGCCACAGAGGTGGACTACACACTGTTTGTTAGCTTTCCTGAATTTCCAATTCCATTTCCTTCTTTGGGGAATCGTTATCTAAAGAACAGATCTGTGCCCATATTCTTGAATCAGGCTCTGCTTTGGGAGAAACTAAATGAAGATATGTCTTAACCATTTACATGATCCAAGGAAAGAAATAAATAGTCAGAAATAAAACATACATTTATATGAGTGTTATTCAGCCAAAAAAAAAATATTTACTGTAAAATTTAGCATACAAATTTTTCAAAACTTTAAGGTGAATTAATGATGTGGGTTTTTTCCCCCGAAGAGTCAGAATCAAAATTGTCGTTAGGACACAGATAAATTTAATCCAAAGCATATCTGCTAAGTGGACCTTAGAGATCTTGTTGAGTTGATGAAATTTCCTTAAGCTGGATTATGGTGATGGTTGACAACTCATTAAATCTACTAAAAATTATTGAATTGGAAGAATCTTATGGAAGATAAATTGTGTCACAATAAAATAGTTAAAATCTAACCAAAAACCCATAAAGGAAAAAAGAGAATGAAAGGCTTTTAGATGTATCAGATGATCAGATGTAATATCAGAACAGAGAGTCTACTTGAATTTTTATTTTTTTTTAATATTTTATATATTTTTTTAGGATCCTTGTCCTATTAAAACAAGATTCCTTAAACTGAGATCAGAGGACCTCAGTGATCTTTTTGACATATTTTTCCAAGGCCTAATAGAATTAAGCTTTGGCGGCTTTCTTCATCATTAGACCTATTGAGGAAAATAAAAAGGAAAACTCTATTCAGCCTTAGAAGACAGCTAGGATACAATGTACAAGGAAACTATAGATAAGGGAAACACTGCTTTTTGAATTATGGGAATGAATCAGATCCCAGGCCAGGAGAATTTATTAGTTTCCAGGTTCAGATAGAGATCTGCATGAACAATGAATAAGAATCAAGCATGTTATGGGAACTAGAATATATCTCTGTAAGAATTCTAAATTTTAGCTATCTGACATTTCTTTCTCAATGTGATTAAAAGCATCAAATGGGATTGGTTCCAGAGAAAGTCATCCCAAATCAGAGGTAAATGCCCTACAGGTTTTTTAAGTTCATTTACATTGAAATTTTAGTTCTATAGAGTTTAATGCATAATTTTTATAGTTATATTTAGAAAAAAAAAGATTCTAATTAGTTTAACCGAAACAAATTGTCTTCTTCATGGTAGGTAGTTTTTCCCTAAGAAGTTGTTTCCTTTTATAACTTACGTTTGGAAAAAATATATTTTATATATACCATTGCATAAATATGTCAGGAAAATTAATGTTACTTAATATAGCAAGACTTTGAATTTCAGTAACTTTATACAGTAAAAGTTTATTTTTCCCTCATTGGGCTCGGTACCTTTAACCCAAGTGATGTTTCATGGATCCTGATTCCCTTCATGCCATCTTCAATGTGTGACTTTAAGAGTCCCCTGGCATCATCCTGCTAATAGATGCATAAATTAGAAAGACCACAGAAGAGGTTTAAGGCATTAGGCCTGAAAGTGGCAAACATCTTTACAATGCAAATTTCTTTGCTCTGAACTTAATCACAGGGACTGCTTACCTGCAGAGGCAGGACAATATAGCTGAGCTATGTACCGAGGGTGAAAATGAAATAGATTTGGTGACCACTTAGAATCCTTTCTACCACAACCTAATGACTCATAGAGACCATTCTGTGGTCTACTATCCTACTCAGAGAATCCCTCACAGCAAATATCCGAGGTGCACATGTTCAGAAACCTTTAGCACCCTCTTCCTAGCCGTAATTGATTGGAAAAGATGCACCTAGACTCCTTTTGTCCAAGTTTCTACAGCTGCCTTGAATCTACAATGGCCTTCCGGTAGTTGTTCTGTAGAGCCCTGTCTGTTGGAACGTTCTTAGATGCAATTAGAATGTGTATCCTTGTAATGAAGACACACAATTTGAAGTAGATGAAATGAATCTCCATTCCTTGTTAAAATACCTAGTTACAAATCTACATCAGTCCTCATCTCTCCCTCTGGACATTTCAAGTAATTATCATGACCCCTTTAAACTCAACTCATCTAAACTCAATTCATTTCTTTGTCCCACATAAACTAATTCTTTTTGTAGCTGTTACTATTTTTCAGTTACAAAATCTTCTAAACAACTTGGACCAGGGATTAAAGTCAAGTTTGACTTACTATCTATCTATCTATCTATTATCTATATATCTTGTTTGTTTCTCACCCCATCTTTAGCTTCCATTTGCTAAACCACACCTCTACTTACATCTCAACCTCTTGCAAGCCCATTTTACAAACACTGTTGACCTGACTCTAGTGATGTCACCCTCAAGTGAAAATGTAGAATTTCTATCCAGTACTCACCTAAAAATACCCATAATAATTAGCTTATAATTAAGGATCACTCACAATAATATTGTGACCTATCTTTTCTATTTTCTTCTGTTCTGATTCCCTATAAATTGGTCTATACCTCTGTTCATTGGCATCTTATTTCAAATCTTATGTATTAACTGCTACAAGGTGAATTTCTTAATTCAATTCTAGCACAATTTCATACCTTGCTTCTTTAAAATATGTTCGTTAATTTTTGCTTTTCCAAAAATATCTGTGTATGTTCATGTTTTGGAGCATTTGTGTGCATACTTAATTTTCTTTTTATTTTGTACTAAAAAACTTCATTGATTGGTGTCTTAAACACTAAGTTGTTGTTAAAAAAAAAGCAGTGTATGACTTTACATGTGTTGAATGAATGAATGAATATAATAATCACTCTGCTGATGAAATAAATAATTTCAGAAAGAAAAAAGTTCTATCATTTGTAGCAAGTGCATGCTTGAAGTAGTATTGTCTGCTCTGTGTACTCTGGTTAATTTAGCCCCATGCCATTTTTTCTCCTTTTGAGAAAACATATCATCTTAACATCTATCATTTATCCCTCCTTTACAATCTCAACCAAATCGTTACTGATCAATCTTTTCCTTCACAACGAAAATTAAGCCCATTTGACTTTAATTATGATTTCTATATTATAGAAATAACACAGTGTACTATATCAAATATTTAAAAAAAAAGAAAAAAATCCAGGACCCTCAATATTTATATCAATTTAAAGTATGTAAGAAACTTTCAAACATTCTACCAAAGTTGCTTTTTCTAATTATGTGCTCTCCTTTTAGGTTATCAACATCTATTTATTCTTATGATAATTGTATATTGACTTGAATTTTTTCTTCTCTTTTTAAAAGATTTTATTTATTTGAGAGAGTGAGAAAGAGCTTCAGTGGGAGGGAGGGGCACAAGAAGAGGGAGAAGTCAGGCTCCCAATTGAGCAGGAAGTCTTCATGGGCTGAATCCCAGGACCTTCACCTGAGCCAAAGGCAGATGAAAATGCTTGCCCTACTGAACTACTGAGGCACCCCTTGTATTTTTCATTTTTAAGTATTTATTTTTGCAATAGTATTTTCCGGCTGTTTCATTGTAAATGCGAATCACTTTGGAGTCATTATCTGCTGAACAGACTTTAACAGATAAACCTGAGAAACTATTCTTTATTTCTGACAATTTTTCCAATATTAAAATGCGTTATGAGTTCACAAAAGTTGATTTTCAGGTAAATGTTGGAAATACAATTTTTTTGTGAGTAGTGTTAAAAGTATAAACTGAAGCATATTAAAAATTTTAAGATTTATTTTGAGAAAAAAATCCACTAAATTGGGCAAAGGCAAACCTAAAGTGGTTAGGAGGGCTCCTGGGCAGGAGCCAGAGGAAAGACTGATGTAGAGAAGATGTGCAAACCAAGAAAGGATATTTTTGATTGGCTATAGTAAAGCCTGGTTGGCTGTTTGTGATAGGTTGTCCTTAGCATTTTGATTTTGTAACCTTGAAGTATTTGCAGAGTTAGATTTTGTTTTGCTTAGGTAAGGTTCCACAGAATTAGAGCCATCAGTCTAATGGTCAGTGGAAATTCTCCATATTTTCTTCAGCTTATCAGGAATAGCATAAAAATATAACATTTGCAAAATTGGTAAGTAGTCTAAGCTTTATAAAAATAATAGTTGTATAAATGTGAAGAATGTTACTAGAAAGCAAGTTTATTCATGTATATTTATCATATGGAAATTTAAACTAGCCACACCTCCAACAAATGCAAAACAAATTCTTGTTACGAAACAAAGACAAATTTGCTTCGTAATCCTAGATGCTTACAGTCTCTTCAGTGAAATAGTATTCCTTACTTCATTCCTTACTTCAAAATAGGTAAAAGTATTCCTTACTTCAAAATAGGTAAAAGAATGTTTAAAAATGAAAACAAAGACAGGTGGATTGTCTAATGATTTCATTATAATATTAAATAGGGCCTAAAATTTTAATCTCTTCATCTAATATCTTTAAAAAGTAATTAATCAATTTCCTGGTGTTTATAATGTACCTTGGTCATAAAGGATGTTACTATTATGGACAAAATGGGTGATTGGCATACAGCGCCTCCCTGTACTATTTTTGCAATTTCCAGTGAGACTATAGTTATTTCAAAGTAAAAAAATTTTTAAAAAGTCATTCATGATCCATTCATCTGTTGATGGACATCTAGGTTCTTTCCATAGTTTGGCTATTGTGGTCATTCATGAAACAATTGCCTTATTCTACACAATTTTTTATCAGTTGTTATGAAACGAGTTTCTACATGTACATCACATACAAAAGCTTATGATTTGCAGAGTATTTAAAACATGAAAGGACTGGATATTTTAGTAAAAGAGAAGGCAATGATCAGTTTATAGTTACTATTTTCAGTCTCTTTCTTGGCATAGTCTCCTTCCTTTTCCAAAGCAGTGTATGCTGTTTGACAGAGCTACTGAACTGTTGGGGATGCACACCAGATTTGAAGACAGAAATGTTGCTTTCCTTCACCTTATCTTTCTTACCCACGCTGCACATATCATTCACCTCTCTTGTTTGAAGCAGAGGTTACACGTTGTGTAAGTGACAAGGGAAAGTGACCATTAGGGTGAATTACCCAGTATGTCCTCAGTTGCTTTGATATTCAACTAGAACACTCTTCCAGGTCAGAGGTGATGTATTTTCTATGTCATCTTAAATGTTACTAATGCTTCTTGATTTGACTTTTCACATGTTGAAGAAGAGACACACTGGAAACCATGTTATAGGCAGGTTTTAAAACACACACATTTGCATTGGCAAATAACATTACATATAAAATTAGTTTATAGAATTATAAAATACCTATTGACTTTAGCAGCTTTAATCATGTATGGCTTTTACAGGCCTCCGAGGAATAGACCTAATTGTTGCTGTCATTGTTTCTAATTGAGAGTTAAAGATTCTAATCATCAAATTTGTAAAGCATACATTTTAAAATAATTTTATTTTATTTTATTTTATTTATTTATTTGACAGTCAGAAATCACAAGTAGGCAGAGGGGCAGGCAGAGAGAGAGGAGGAAGCAGGCTCCCTCCTCAGCAGAGAGCCTGATGTAGGGCTCATTCCCAGGACCCTGAGATCTGACCTGAGTCAAAGGCAGAGGCTTTAACCCACTGAGCCACCCAAGCACCCCTTAAAATAAAGTTTTTAAAAATGTGAAAAGTAAAAGAGGAGTAGAAATGAAAACATCTTCAACAAATTACATTTTAATGCCTTGCTTTTGGCTTTTGTCTGAGTAATACAGAAATGACTGTGTTAAAAATAAGGAAAGAAATGAAAATTCAGTTTTGATTAAAAATTCAATTCGGAAGAATCATTGCTGAGAATTATGCACAGAAATTTTCACTTTGTCCTAATCTGGAAGAAATCCATAACCTAATTGTTTCATAATGACTATTTATATTTGGCTCCTGTCACATAAAAAATAATAAAATCTATGGATCATATGACACTAATTATATATAAAAAATGGACATTCTTGTATCATGTACCTAATATATTTAAAGTGGAAGCTATCTCCTAAAGTCATCAGGAGGACTAATTAATTTTTACGCTATTGTGTTAATAGAATATGATAGCTTAATACTCTCACTAATCTAGTATTCTAGTAATCATGGACTTCAGTGAATGACAATTCTGTTGAGTTCTTAGCAGCTATCCAGATTACACAGTGATAATGCTAATTTAGAACAAATGTATTAGCATATTGGAATATTTATGGATAAACCCAAGTGTAGAACTAACCCTGGAAAATATCATGGAGGAAAATGTGAGTCATTAATCCCTCTGCATCTGAAACAATATGTCTCCCCCTGTCTCTCTCTTGTTTGTTAGTTGTTGCCTTAGTTCTTGTGCTATTGTTTGCTTTTTAGCCATCAGAAACAATTGAGTCTTATGCTTTAACAGTGACTATATTAGAACTTTACTCTCAATGTAACAAATTCATCTGCCTTAGGGAGTGTGCCTTCCAAAGACTTCATGCAAAACTTCCAGAAAGACAGACAGAGTTAAAGGAGTTGTTAGATACTCCTCAAAGACTTTGCTTAGAGTGCTTGTGAATGTTATTACTGATTGATGTACTTGGGAAACAGTCAGGAAGCTGTCCTTTCAACTCTTCTTATCTTAGATATTGAATAAATACGGGCTGCTTGTCTTTATAACAAATGTATATAACTCACTATATGCAGAAAATTCAAGGTATAATCAACATCACGATCATAAAGTGCATGTGTGTGTGTGTGTGTGTGTGTGTGTGTGTGTATGTGTGTGATTTCTACCATACAAGTTTCACTTTGGGAAAAATGTTTCTGGTTTTTATTTATGTGTGTTAACTCTGTGTTTCCCTTTAATCCAGGCTGTAATGAAATATAAATAGATGGCATGGTGATCATATTTAAAGAGTTTAAAGTCTAATTAGCATATGAAGTTATCCAAGAAATAAATGCATACTTCCCATTGTTAATGTTTAGTTCGAATTAGAAAGTGTGTCACCATCTAACTATAAAAATCATTTCCCCAGAATATGGGAGTGGATTATACTGTACACCACCCCTTTTTAAATTTAGTTTTGGTTTAGTCTTAAGAGCTAATCATTTAGTATTTATTGTTCTCAGGTTCTATCCAAGTATCTCGTATGTATTAATTGTCACGAAAATCTTATGAAGTTGATACTATTATGTTTTTCTAAAAATGAGGGTCTGAGACTAAATGACTTGCCCAAGGTTATTCAGCTGCTAGAGGACAGAGTGGGACTTTTATCTAAACAGGTGGCTCCAAGATCTGTGTACTTAATCCAATAACATCCTCCTGATAAACCCGAGAATTGTAGTAATTGCTTTTATAGGTGAAATTTACTGAAAAATATCATTGCCCAGAATTATGTGCATATATTATAGATGATATTTACTGAAAAATATCATTGCTCAGAGTTATGTGCAGATTTTCTCACTTCATCTTCACCCCATATTGTGAAAGTAGATTCAGTTATGCTCATTTTACAGTTAGGGAAATTGAGGATTATAGAGATTATATAACTTGTGTAGTGTCTCACTGCCTTTAACCACTCACTTTGCTCTACCATTGATATTTATCTATGCTTAGGCCACTAACTATGTTGTAATACTTCCATATGATTATAAACTAATTCATTAATGTGGCCATCTCATGATACATATGTGTCAAACAGTAAGAATACAATAATGAATATATGAGAATTCCCAATGCAGAGGTGTGTTCATCTTCTCAGTCACTATCTTTTTACAATTAGTGATAAATGTGTTATGGAAGAACAAAGTAGTGATTTATTTTGCTGAAGGGATCAGGAAGTTCTCTGAGAGTTAAGAGTTGATCTGGATTTCATATTGTGCATTTCATGAGTGAGAGGATGGATTTGATGATAACTGGCAGTTCAGGCAGTGAGCAGATGTGATGGCAGGTCAGAGATTAACAGTGCCTGGGGTATTTGGATAATGAACAGTAGTCCCACGTTGCTGCGGTATGAAGTGAGGAGGTGTGTGATGGGAATAAAGCTAGAAAGGGGAAAAGGGCCAAGCTGGGCATAACACTTCAGCTCTGATAGGCCATAGTGGTTTTTCTGGGATAGGTAACAGTGAAATAGATGCAGCTTTTTTTTTTTTTTTAATGGAGTTGAATAATACAATCCCAACTGTCATACCTTTAACAGTCTTAGAGATAAATATATGCAACATCATGGGATCAGTGGCAAAGGGGAATAGAATAAATTATGCTGAAATCAGATCATCTTTGAAAACTTTACCTGGCACAGAGATAGAGAGGAGTTCATGAGAATTTTTCCTACAGAGTGTTTCATTACTATTATTATTATTATTGTTATTATTTTATTGATGTTTGAAGATGATTGCCTAGAAAAGTCTATAACTTAGGGATCACATTCTAAAGTTAACCACATTCACATTCTTAGAAAATAAGAGGGAAAAGGGAATAGGAAAATGTGGTTATACACAAGTATATAATTAAAAAACAAGAAGGAAAAATGCAGCAGACATGTTTGTTTGTTTGTTTCCTTCAGTGGGAAAACTTACCCTCTCTTGTCCTCATGATTTCATATTTTTTATTTTTCTCTTCCCAACTTACTGGACAATGTTAGCCATATTCCATTGTTATATACTCTTAATCCATTGAGCATTTACTATAAGGATGCTAGGCCCATTTCTTTATATGTACGTTTCCTTAAGTGATAGTTGTTTTTCTCATGGTTTTAAATATTATCTAAATATTGGGGCACCTGGGTAGCTCAGTCAGTTAAGCATGTGACTCTTGATTACAGTTCAGATCTTGATCTCAGGATCATAAGTTCAAGCTGCACATTGGGCTCAATACTGATTATGGATCAAAATAAAAAAAATAATAATAACAAAGCAAAATAAAATAGAATAGGTCCAGATTTATTCATTTGATATTTTAATCTTGATGTATCTTGATCTAAAACTGAGACCAAATCTATACACTCTACAATGAGCATGTATTTTGATCTATACACCTCATTTGTGTCCTCTGTCACCATTCTTAGTCAACCTTGATCTGAAATAATATGATAACCTCCTAACTGGTCATTCCTCATCTATTCTTACAACTGTATCTTATTTAACAGAGGAAGATTATTTATTTATAAATCACATCATGCCACGTCTATACTCCCCACACATGCAGATACCCATTGCTCTTAAAATAAAATGTAAACTAACTTCTTGGCCTCAAAATCTATGAATGGTCTCTCTATATCCATGTCCTTCTTTCATTATACTCAAGTCACACATGGCTTGTTGCAGCTTCTAAGACAAGTCACTCCACTGTGTAACACATTGATATTTGTAATTATTTTTGTTTCTTGTTTACTTTGTTCTTATCTACTACCACACTAGATAGAAAAACCCCATCATTATGTTACATTATATAAAACTGTCTCAGCAGCCTGGAAGAAGAGATGCTCTTATTGATCTTGTGGAAAGAAACGGTCTATGGAGAGGGCCATGATGTAGGGCAGTGTGGGAGTTTCCTCCAGGATCTGAGATTAAACTCCAGTCAACAGCCAGTAAAATGGAGTGGTTTTTAGTCATACAGTCACTAGGAAATAAATTTGAGCCTAGGAGGCTAGGAACCTCCTCCTATGAGCCTAGGAGGAGATCCTTTCATTGTTGAGTCTCTAGCTGAGATTACAGCCCAGATGACACCTTTATTATAGTCTTGTGAAATCCTAAGAAGAGAGCCTGTTTCATAAACACAGTGAGATAATGGATAGGTATTCTTTTAAGCTTCTCAGTTTATAGTAATTTGCTACACAGCAGGAGAAAACTGATGTTACCTAACACAGCACTTTATAGATAATTTACCAATATCTGTGGCTAAAAACATTACATCATTAGGAAAAAAGCTAGAATTATACCATTGTGTAATCATCAGTTAACTGTATATCTATATGACACTTGATGTGTAAAGACAACTGAGGAATTCCTAGAGAAAAATAATATTGTGTAAAATGAAATAAAATCCTAGTATATAATACCAACTCCTCCAATTCAGTTTGGAATCAGATGATAGAATAGAGATGGCTGATTAATGACCACATGCTACAGGAAAAATAACTTGCATACTGAATCAGGATATACTCACAAACCTTAGCCAGGCTTGTGTATGACTTTCACCAGTTCTCTAGAATGTATAAATCAGTCAATGCCTGAATCACATAGCACCATCTGCTCTGGCTTAAATTATGTGCTTTGAAGAAAATTACTTTATTCTCACCTGACAAATAGAGGAACTATAAAGAAACCCCTTGGTTAATATGCTATTTTTTTATAGTATGTTATTATTTGAAGTAATCAGAAGCAATTTTTCTCACAATTAAAGGAGATGCTTTGTGTGTATAGAAATCTTCATGTAAAAGGCTAAAAACCAGTGAAGAAGAAAAAGGCTCTGACCTAAGCAACTTTTGAAAATGTGTTTTGATAGGACATTGAAAGGCTGAAGACAAAAGGAACTGTGCATAGCACTGTAGTGTAAATGATAAATTTCTTACAGGGGTTTGAGTTAGCAATTCTGAACCTGATATGGAGCTATACTGAGAATGAACCAGCAAGTAAATGGATGGTGAAAGGTGAGAGCTAGATTTGTTTCTGTCAGAGGGGGAAGTTATAAATAAGCAAGAAGGGAAGGCCAGAACGAAACTGTGATACGGGATTAGAGATGGAGACTTTAATATGAATGTTTATCAGTCTGTCTGATAAACAGATTGTAGATAGATAATTGTAGATAGATGGTAAATAGATGATAGATAGATAATACCTATTATCTATCTATCATCTATCATCTACCTATTATCTATCTATCATCTATTTACCATCTATCTACAATTAAAAAAATGTATGTATAGTATACATACACATAGTGGTATAATTAAAAAAGAAATATATGTATAGTATGATACACATAGTTGTATACAAATAAAGAAATGTATGTGTAGTATACATACACAGAGTTGTATAAAGGATAGTATATATACACACGGATATGTATGCCTAGCAGCCTTAGAACCAATGACAATCTAGTAGCAATAAACATACCCAGACCTCATATATCTTGATTTAGAGTTTAGTTCTTCTATAAAAAGAATTAAAAGTTTTTGGAGAAATGTCTAGGACAGGGGAAATGCAATGAAACTGGATCACTTTATACTACCATAGAGAAAAAAAAGTGCTAAAAAGAAGGGGTCCTGTCAAAGGGATCCAGGAGCCAACTGAAAGAGCTTCCAAAGACTAAACCAGAACGATTAAATTAACATAATGAAAATAAAAAGTACTGGAGTACAATCAAAAGTATAAAATAAATATGTATTGGGGCGCCTGGGTGGCTCAGTTGGTTAAAGCCTCTGCCTTCGGCTCAGGTCATGATCCCAGTGTCATGGGATCCAGCCCTGCATTGGGCTTTCTGCTCAGTGGGGAGCCTGCTTTCACCTCTCTCTCTGCCTGCCTCTCTGCCTACTTGTGATCCTTGTCTGTCAAATAAAAAAAATAAAATCTTTTTTAAAAATTAAATAAATAAATATGTATAATTTCATACTGATAAAAATGAACAAACAAACAAATAAATAAATAATGAAAATAGACAGAATATTTTAAAAAATGATTTATTTAGTTACTACCTGCAAGAAGGTGAAACATAACTCCCTACCCTTTAGGAATGCTACTCAGTGACTTCTAAGAACAACATGGACCTGGGGAAAGAAACTGTAAGGTATAATGAAGAGACTTTACAAACTCAACTTCAATCGAATAATGATAAGTCATTTTCTCTTTTTTTTTTTTTTTTTTTTTTAATTTTTTATTTTTTATAAACATATATTTTTATCCCCAGGGGTACAGGTCTGTGAGTCATTTTGATAGCATGTATCCTTATATTATGTCATTAGAATACCACTTTAGTTCTATGGTATTCTGGCACAAAAACAAAACAAACTAAACACACACAAAAAACTAGCCCTAGTCTAGATACAAGGAACACATCAGGCAAATTCAAATTGAGAGCACTATACAAATATCTGACCATTTCTGCTAGAATGTCAACGTCATTGGAAACAAGGAACTACCGAGAAACTATTATAGACCAGAGGAGACACACAAACATGATAATTAAATTCAGTGTGATATCCTGGATTGGGTCCTGGAACTTAAAAAGACTTAAAAGTTGAAACACTGCTGAAATCTGAGGGAAGATTTTAGTTTAATATAGTAACATACCAAAATTGGTTTTGGTTTCTTACTTAATTCGACAAATGTATCATGGTGATATAAGATCTTAGCATCATAAAAAACTACATGAGGAGTATATGGTAACTTCCTGCTTTATATCTGTAAGTTTGAAACTTATAAATTTGAAATTTGTAAATTTGAAATAATTTTAAGATATCTAGAAAAATATTTCTACTGCTGGTGTCAAAGAAATTACTGCCTATGTTTACTTCTAGGAGTTACATGGTGTCAGGCCCACAAGTCCTTTTATTTTTATTTCATTTTTTAAAAATAATTTCACAAGTTCTTTTGTCTTAAAAGTGTAGTGTGCAGTTTTGTAGAATGTAAAGTTTATCAAGAATGTGAATATGAAATTGCGCAGAAACACCTGTACATAATTTTGAAGTGTGTAGTGTCAAGACATACACACAAACTAATAATCATAATCTGCCTAGTAAATTTTAAACAAACTATTCTTATCTTTGGCTATACTAAATATTACCTCTAAAGTGACTTAAACTAAAAGACTATGAACAGATCTTCATCATTGGTAATTAATATGTCTTATTAATATTTAATCTTATTAATAAAATTTTTGAATATCAGGGAAATAATTCTTTACTGATACCATTTGTCACCAAATAAATATTTTACATGATTCTATACCCTTGCCAATAATTTTAAATGACCCTTGTGGAATGTCTAAATTAGGATTTAATTGAAAAGAAAATGACAAAAGAGGAGAATTACCATGAGAATCTGAAGTTCAGTCTTACTATTTCGTTGTGGTGAATTTGTTTCCTGATACAATATAGATTTGATTCTCCAAAGAAAATTTATTTTGCAGTGTCTTTGAGAATTTATTATTTGATTTCAAAGCAAATGTAGAATCTCAAAAGCTAGGGCATAATAAGACATTCCTAACAAATACATTTATTTTTAAATCAAAAATATTGTTTTAAAATAATATCTCTAAAAATAAAATTTAATATAATATATATAATAAATAAATAAGGTAAATAAATAAATGCTTCATTAGTTTGTTTTTAATTTTCAACTTTCATAATTTTTGTTGACCTAGAATAACAGATGACTTAAAAATAAGTTAATAACATCAAACTTAATGGTGAGAAACTTGACTCTTTTCCAGTAAGATTAGGTACAAGGTAAGAATGTCCTCTTTTACCACTTCTTTTCCATATCATACTGGATGTTCTAGATAATGATATAAGACAAGAAAAGGGAACTAAGTCAGATAGATTGAGAAGAAAAAATAATCTTTATTTCTAGATAACACGATCAGCAATGTAGGAAATCCAAAATGACAAAATAACTCCTGGAACTAATAAGATATTATAGCAAATTTGCAGAATATAGATACATATATACATATACACATATACATATACATATATATAAAGAAAACTACAAAATTTTGATGAATTAGAAGAGCCAAATACAGGGAGAGATATTCCATATTCATGGATTAGAAGACTCAATATTATTAAGGAATTAGTTCTTCCTAGTTCAATCTATAGATTCAATTCAATCCCAATTGAAATCCCAGCCAGTTCTTTTTTTTTAATATTGACAAACTGATCCTTAATTTTATATGGAGAAACAAAAGCCTCAGAATAGCAATACAATATTTAAAGAAA
Organism: Mustela nigripes; assembly: GCF_022355385.1. Classification (NCBI taxonomy): domain Eukaryota; kingdom Metazoa; phylum Chordata; class Mammalia; order Carnivora; family Mustelidae; genus Mustela; species Mustela nigripes. Next base: position 186,126,062 of record NC_081558.1, read on the forward strand.
AAAATAGAGGAAACAAATCTGAAGGACTGATACTCCTGTATTTCAAGACTTAACTATAAAGCTACAATCATTAAATAGGCAAGTATTGGTTAAAAACAAATAGACCTAACAGTGGAACAGATCCAGAAATTGAGAACCCAGAAATAGACCCACATAAATATAGTCAATTGATCGTTAACAAAGGAACAGAGTTAATAAAAATGGAGTAAAGATAAGTTTTTTGACCAATGCTATAGGAACAACTGGATATTTACATTATACATATATATATATATATATACAGATTATATATATAATGTGTATATATGTATATCTCTATATATAAATTGACACAGACCTTATAGCCTCTACAGAAATTAACTTTAAGTGGATCACAGATTGAAATTAAAAAGGCAAAACTATAAAATTCCTGGAAGATATACATAGGAGAAAACCTAAATGGTCTTTGGTATAGTGACATGTTATAGATGCATCACTAAGGCTCAATTCATAAAAGAGATAATTGATAAGCTAGACGTTTCTAAAATTAAAAGCATGTGCTTTGTGAAAGGCAGTGCCAAAACAATGAGAAAAGGGGCCACAGATTGAGAGAACATATTTGTAAAAGACACATGTGATAAAGGACTCTTACCCAGAATACACAAAGAATTCTTAAAAGTCAACAGTAAGAAAATAAATAACCTAATTAAAAAATGAGCCAAGAATCCTAACAGACACCTCTCAACAGAAGATGCACAGATGGCAAACAAGCATGTGAAAAGTACTTCACATGCATCACCAGGGAAATGAAAATTAAAACAACAGTGGGATACCAATACATATCTATAAGTTGGCCAGAATCTGGAATTCTAAGAACACCAAATACCGGTTAGGTATGGAGCAGCCAGAACTCTCATGTATTGCTGGGAGAAATGCAAAACAGTACAACCACTTTGAAAGACAGTTCAGGGGTTTCCTACCAAACTGAACATACTCTTACCATGCAATTTCAGCAAAGGTGCTTCTTGGTATTTACCCTAAGGAGTTGGAAACTTATGTACACATACACACACACACGCGCGCGCGCACACACACACAAAACATACACATAGATGTTTATGTGAGCTTCATTTATAATCGCCAGAACTTGGAAGCAGTCAAGATGTCCTTCAGTAGGTGAATACATATATAAGCTGTTGTACATCTAGACAATGGACTATTTGCTCAAAAGAAACAGGGGGCGGGAGACGATGGGCTGGCTGGGTGATGGGCACTGGGGAGGGTGTGTGCTATGGTGAGCACTGTGAATTGTGTTTAAGACTGATGACTCACATACCTGTACCCCTGAAAAAAATAGTGCATTACATGTTAATAAAAAATAATTTTTAAAAGAAATGAACTATCAAGCTCTGAAAACATATGGAGGAACCTGAAATGCATATTACTAAATGAAAAAAAGCCAACCTAAAAAGGCTACATACCGTATGATTTCAACTATGTGATACTCAGGAAAAGGCAAAACTATAGAGATAACAAAAAGAGAAGTAATTGCCAGGTTTTAGGAGAAGGGAGGATATGTGGAGGAATGAATGGGTGGAGAATAAGGCACTTTTATGGTAATGAAAATATTCTGTAATTTACTATAATGATGGGTGCATGTCATTATACATCTGTCCAAAGTCATAAAATGTACTATACCAAGAGTGAAGCCTAACATAAACTATGGACTTTGGGTGATTATGATGTCTCAGTGTAGTTTCATCAACTGTAATACATGAACCATTGTGGTGGATGGTGTTGATAATGGAGAGGGCCATTCATGTGTGGGAACTGGGAGGGCCTGGGATATCTCTGTACCTTCTCCTCAATTTTGCTGTGAATTCAAAACTGCTTTATAGAATTAAGTTAAATATAATGCTATTTTAAAATAGTTCAGAAAAACTTTTCAGATAGAGTATTAAGATCTACAATTGATCATCTGCATTCTATGAAATCAACATTTGTCTCTCCAAAGCAACTATTCCTATATCGGAATACTGACAATGAGAAGCAGATTTCCAAATGGACCCTTAGGATTCAGCTCATCAACAACCAGGAGGTACAAAGTGAAAGAGAAAATGAGAACAAGTGAAGGGTAGCTTCTACTGATCTCAGAGAGCATATTATATTGGCTGCCCAAGCTTTGAAATTCCACTAAAAATTGATTTCATTACTCTTGTTGTGGTCAAATAGAGAAGATGGTTAAAAAAAAAATAACTTGACCAAAGCTTTCTTTTATGTTACTCTATCTATAACATTCAGCTTGTATAAAAGAGAAACCACGAAAGGGAACTTTGAATATAAGAGAGAGAGAGAGAGAGAGAGAGAGAGAGAGAGAAGCTGGATATGTGTTAACTCAATTTCCAGAAAGCCTAAGAATGTAACATAAAAGACATTTTTCTATTAAGATGAAGGGATTGTTGTCGTTAATATGAAAACATGGTTGTTTTTCATTTATGAATTCATGTTACAAAACATATGTATATATCTATATAAAATCTTATATTGCATCGGTGTCATGGAGAAAATGCAGAAAAATGAAATACAACATTTATATTACCAAACTTTCTATTTCTTCCTTCAAATACCACTTATTCTGTGGCTTTCTAATTCTTCTACTTGCAAGATTTTTGTCGGTCTCTTTTTCTTCAAATACAATCTTGGGTGGAACCAATATGTAAAGCAGTAAAAAAAAAAAAAAAAAAAAAAAAAAACTACTGCCTTGCTTGAAACATCAGACTGAAACAGACTGTCAGCAGCCTGTTTCCAGAGTGACTTTTGAAATGTTAAAAGTGGACAGTATATTTTGGATATAATAATTTTGGAACGCTTTAGTTTACCCTTAATTTTTAGCAATAAATTGTCTTTTCTTTGTATTAGTTCTGCATCACTAATTTGACTGTGAATTTCCAACACACAGGAGCAGAATTTTCATGTGCACTCCTCGTGGAATCTAAATTCTGAATGAAACATTCTTCCAGAAGCCTGAGAGTACTTCCACAGGAATGTGACATCTTAAACAGCTAGAAATGGACACATGTAGAGGTTAAAATAATATTGTGCCAAGTGCAAATTGGAATCATCACATTGATTAAAAGTATTTGTTGCCCTCCTCAACTTCCTCCCTTTCTTTACTTCTTTAATCTTCCTTATCTCTGTCACCCACAATCATCACCACCCATGTTCTAGAACTTTGGAAGACAAGCCTTTCAATGCACACGTTGCCTTTTCCGCTCCTTGACCCCCTTTCATACTTTTCATCATACATACAATAATGTATTGACTAAGAAATCATTAGTTTAATTAAGCACAAATTTTTGGAAAACAGATTAAAATCTTTAAATGAGAATCTTGTATTTGATAATTCCAAAGATGCTACTTTAAGATTGTAATTTTATCCTAATTTCTAAGTTATTCCTTTAAACGCAAGTATTTTTAAGTGGTATCATGTATTCCAGAAATATGATATTCTTGTCAGAAAAGGAGATGACCACAGCTGTTATAACAATGTTGGAGCAATACTGGCATGTGAGGATGGTGGGCACAGAAAGAGAGAGGTGGATTCTTATTCTTATTGATGTCATTGAACTGCCACATTAACTCTCACCCTATCTCAGGCTACTAGTACTATGACATTTTTTTCCCTTGAATTTTCAAATTTGATAAGTTGGGATTTTTTTGTTTTATATAAGTGAAATCATCCTAACAGGTATTAAAACCTAGTAAGTATATGTTGAAAAAAGTGGACACAAATGTGAGTATTTCTGCTCAGATCAAGAAAAATTGATGTATTAGATGTTTTATACTAAAATTCTTTATAAAGTCATTATTTTGATAATATAGAGGGTATATAATTTTGTTTCTAAGGAATATTAAAAAAATCAACATACCTCAAGGAAAATGTATTTATTTCAAGGGTACTTTGCATTCAAGGAAAATTTGAAGGAAATGCAAGGAAATTCAAGGAAAATCCAAGGAAAAATTTATAAATCAGTCCCGAGAAGATCATAATCACATGTTTCCAACGATTTTAATGTAAGACATTTGAAGAACATTCATTTTTTACTTCTACCACTTATAAGACTTAGGCATCCACCATAATCATTAAAATCAGGAGTTTAAATGCTAAGGGACAGAGCATTCAATTCACCCACGTCAAATCAGCTTTCTTTCCCAGCTCCAACGATTGTGACCACGGATTCACTATCAGTCAGCCTTACTTGAATTTCACAAAGATCATGATGACAATGATTTAAACTTGTGAAAAAAACGAAGACATCCAAGGTTAAAAGACTAAAACCTTCCTTATAGGATTTTCTCAACCCAACCAATGTACTATAAAACACAATGAAGATAATTGCTTTTATGAAAGAAAAGGGAAGTGGGGGATAGAAAAGCGTACTAGGGAAAATAGCCTATAAAATACACTGTCATAAAAATATATGTTTATAAAAAATAAAAAATTATATTAAAAAAAAATACACTGTCATATAAAGTTTTATGATTTGGTAGTATATAACATATTTTTAAGTTAAATAAAACTGTGAAGTTATAGAGTATATTTAATAATCTAATGAAGCAAGAAGAATGTAATTGATTTTTTTCCTTATAATCTATTTTGTACACTATACCCAGAGGGATCTTTCTAAAGTCTTAGGAATCTAAATCTAAAGTGTGATGTCTCTTCTCTAAAGTCCTTCAATGACTTCCTACTTTCCTCGAAGTGTGAGGGACAAATGCCCAGAGACTGAAGGACATTTCATGCTTTGGCATTTGCTTTCCTCTTTAACCTCATCTTTTGCTGCCATTCCACTTGCATCTCACACTGAAGCATAGACAACACCTTCCAGTCTCTTTTATATTCCATCTTTCTGGATTTTCACTTCCTTTTGTGCTTTTCATCAAATCACCTCTGTGCTCCCATAGCACCTTGAGAACCTGATAAACACTGATATTCACATATTGTGCCTGCATATGTAATTGTCTGTTTCCAACCCTGGATTAGTCGCATCATGTATGTTTGATTCTCAGGGTTAACTCAGTAATAGCAGAATCCCTGTTATGTAGTACATCTTTAAGATATATTCATGGAATGAAGGATCAACAATACATTTTAATAATTCACCAAAAATAAAAAATAAAAAAGTTTTTCAACTGACCAAACGTTATTCTAGTACTATTTATATATGGTAGGTCTTCTCATGTGAACTCAGATATAAGCTTTAGCAGATACTGAAAGAATCCTCATTGTTAGTCTTCACTAATATTATTATGGGCATAACTAAAAAGGATTCCACATTTAAACGAGGGTTCAGGAATTGAATACTGTACCAAGGCTTTACATATTTTATGTGTGTGTGTGTGTATATATATATATATATATGATGTGTATCACACAAATATACACATTGATACACATCATATATATATGTATACATTGTGATTGATACACATCATATATATATGTATACATTATATATGATGTATATGTATACACATACACACATATACACACACATATACATATATATAATATGTATATATATTATATATAATATATCACTATAATGTGGCATTATTTTAAGATAACTAATATAAAATTATTAAGGATTTGTGGTTAAAATAAGCAGCTTATGACTAGATATCTAATATGGAGATTTATTTTTGAGTGATTACCGATGGAGATAAGTCAATTACATAAGGTTTATTGTATTAATATAATTTGCTCTTTGATGGCTTATTAAGTGTGAATTAGTACGAATTAACCTTGGTAACCTCATTCTTTCTCATTACTTTATTTGGAATATCAGTTATCACTAATCTACATTGTAATTTCTCTATCTTCCAAGAAGTGTACACAGTTAGAAGTAGGCTAATCAGTGCTAGTCAAAGGAAAAAAAAAAAAGCTACTGATTATTCTGAATGGTTCATTATTCAGATAAAACAGGTTCTGAATGGCATAGTGAAGATATTTTCATAAACATAAAATGAGAAATATAATTGTGTGTCATTCTTTCAGATAATTAGTGTTAACCTCAAAACTTACTGGTGATGAAATTATTGGAGTTTGATTTTGTTCAGAATGCAAAAATCATTTGGACTATTTTAATCTTTTAATTTTAGAACTGGGTAACACTCAGAGTACCTATTAGTGTTTCTCAAACCAAGGGAGTTTGCCTCCAAAGAGCACTTGAGAAACAGAAGGGGCAATTTCAATTGTCACAATAATGTGTGGATCTGATTGGTGACCCTATTGACTATGTGCCCATAATGTGCTGGAAAGTACCTTGCAATGAAGAACAACCCTGCTTCAGATGCTAACTGGAAAACCCTTAATTTAGAGACCAGGAAATCAGTGATAAAAACAAACTGGTGGTTGAATTGGATTGAAATTGTCTTCAGATTGTAACTCTTTATATAGCAAGAATAAAACAAAAACAAAAGCAAAAAACAAGAAACAAACAAAAAACCACCTAATTCAGTGGTTTGGGGAAATCATCATAACAGAACTGTGAAGCAAGTAATTGCTGAAACTGTTACCTGTGAAGAGACCAAGAAAATAAACAAACAAACAAAAAAAAGTCAAATTAATTGCTTTTGAGGTAGATATATAAATATCATACAAAATATATAGATAGATGATAGATGATAGATTGGTAGATATTGTTTAATATCGGTGCTATGGACTAAATTACACCTCCCCAAAATTCAGATATTGAAGCCGTAACTCCCAGTGTGACAGAATCTGGAGATGTGGTCTTCAGGAGGCAATGAAGGTTAAATGAGATCATGAAGGTAAGGCTCTAATCAAATAGGACTATAGATTTATAAAAAGAGAAAGATCTCTCTTTCTCTCTCTTCCTCTCCCTCTCTCTCTTTCTGTCATGGGCAGACACAAGAAAATAGTCATCTGTAAGCTAAGAAGAGAGATCTCACCAGAAACTGAAATCTGCCAGAGCCTTGATCTAGAAATTCCTGGGCTCCAGAACTGTGAGAAAATAAATTCTCATTAAACCATGTAGTCTATACTGTTTTGTATGGTAGCCTGAGCAAAGATAGACTATATCTATCTATCTATATGTAGATGGATATGGTGTGTGTGTGCGTGTGTATTCACATGTGAACATACATTGTTTTGTTTTTCTTGGTTGAGTACTTAGAAAACACCTGGATCATAAGTGCATGCTTAAGTTTATAAGAAGTGCTGATAATTTCCGATTCTGGAAATTAGTAAGAATACTCTGTCTTCTCTCCCTCCCACTGAGTGCAGGTAAAAACCTGGATGGAACACAAGAGCAAGGATCTGGAAAAGTAAATAGTAGCAGGCTGGTTCCAGAAGAATAGAATGAAAAATATCAGTGAATAGGCATTGAGTTAACCTTTTTATTCCCTTTCTTCTTTCAGTAGCAATCATCATCAAAGGCAGAGAGAAAGATAATTACCTTAATTCTATTTCTAGCAGCAGAAAAGTGACTTCTTGGCAGTGATCAATGCCAGTAGAGGTCATACATGTTACTTCAGCTCTATGGGAGGGGCACCTTCATCTCTAATTGAACAAGTTATGGTCCCTAAACTACAGGCCAACCCCTGGTTTTTTGTTTGCTTGTTTGTTTGTTTTGTCCTCTCTCTCTCTTTCTCTCTGGCTTCTTGAATCTTATCCTGGAATGCAGGTATGGGTATAGAAGTTCACAGAAGATTTAAATAAAGTTCTTTATTTCTCTCTGTTGGAACAAAAAGAAAAGCCTTAAGGAATCAGAAAATACTAGAAAGATAGTAAAGAAGGAGAGTCTCCTGAGAGTTAACAATTAAAATAAATAAATAAATAAATAAACGTCTGGGCTGAGTCCTTAGGTTTACATAGATGGGTCTGATATTATGCAACATAAAACATACTATAAAAACAGAATTAGTAATAAACCATTACCTTGATTACAAACTGGGTAGGTAAATGCAGAACAGATGGGAATGGCACTGCAAAGACTTTAAAAATAGAATAAATACGGTGCCTGGATGGCTCAGTTGGTTAAGCAACTACCTTTGGCTCAGGTCATGATCCTCGAGTCCCAGAATCTAGTAGTGAGTAGGGCTCCCTGCTCAGTGGAGAGTCTGCTTCTCCCTTGGACACTTCCCCCTCTTAAGCTCTCTCTTTTTCACATAAACAAATAAAAACTTTTCAAAAAATAGAATAAGTATTGAAATGATAACTCCGGGAAATCTGGTAAGAACTTGAGGTCCACATGCATCCAGGCCAATTATCTGCTAAACCAAAAATACCATTTTCTTCCATAGGATTTAACGAAGACTAGAACTTCATTACATAATATAAAATATAATATTAAAAACAGTACAAAACAACAACAAGATGCATTTTTTTAATTGCATGTGAAATATTTTCCAAGATAGACTATGTTGTACATGATAACCCAAACTTATTTTTTTTTAAATAAAATCCTACAAAGGTATTCTCTGGCCATAATGCAATTACCATAAAGATAATAGGAAAATCTCCAAATATTTTAAAACAAAAGAATATATTTCTAAATAATTTATAGGTTACTATGGATAATTAAAAAGTATTTTGAACTGAACAAAAATAAAACTATAACATATACCTAAAGCAGCTGAAATTTATATCACTTAGGGCTTTTATTAGCAAAGAAGAATCATCTCATTAGCAAAGAAGAATCAAATCAATCATCTCAGCTTTCCCCTTCCAAAACTAGTATGGAAGAAGAAAACAATTCCAAGTATGCAGAACAAAGGATATAATGAAGGAATGATGGATTAATGAAGATGGGAGAAGAAATTAAGTACATTGAAAACAAGAAAATAATAGGGGAAATCAAGGATACATAAAGCTGGCACTTTGAAAAAATTAATGAAATGGATGAACCTCTAGCAAAATGGGAAGAAAGTCAGAAGACACAATTAACCATAAAAGAAATGAAAAACAAGAAATTACTATAGATTCTGTTGATATACAAGTCTACTAAGATAAATTAACTAACTCTTTAAACATACACACACACACACACACGCACAAAACCACAACTCACTCAACGTGAAATGGATAACCAGAATAGCCCTTGCTCTGGTAATGAAGTTGAATTTATCATTTAAAATCTTCCCATAAAAAATCTGCAGAAGTATTTTCCAGAATGTTGTACCACTTAGTCCCACTAGATATGGGCTCAGTATATAATCATGCTCCTCCCCAAGAAGTAAATTGTTTTTTCAATGTGTTTGTCTGATTTAGTGTTTGTTTTCCTCTTGTTCTCTTCACTTATCTGCAATGAAGTTTCACAATGTGCTATGATCAGTAGCACTCATTACCCTTTCCCCACACATTGAGACTTCTGTTTTGCAGTGAAAACAAAGTTCCCTTGGCTTTTCTTATGCCTCCCCAATGACTATTGCTCTTCTCCCCAAATCTGCACAACAGTGAGCATTGCTGGGCTGCTTCAAAACCTTTCTGTGTCTCTAGAGAGTTCATGAAGAAAGAGTCTTGAAAGGATATAGATTCCCCCAATTTCTGTAACATCCATAGTTTTATTCATTCCAGCAGCCCACATTCAGTCTTCACTCTTGTCAAATTGTTTTTTTTTTTTTTTTAAGAGATTTTATTTATTTATTTGAAAGAGAGAGAGAGAACACGAGAATGCAAGCAGGGGGAGAAGCAGACTCCCCACTGAGCATGGAGCCTACCATCATGAAATCTCCGGACCTTTGATCATGACCTGAGGCAAAAGCAAGTGTCAGGTGCTTAACCGACTGAGCCACCAATGTACCCATTATGTGTCAAATTTTCTATCTCAAATCATGTGTTCTTTCTGCAGGGACCATCTCTCTTCAAATTTTGAACTAGTTGGTTACTCTATAAACTCAGGTCTCCAAGGGGTTGGAAAAAAAAATACTGAATTTAAAGTTATTCCAGCTCTCTCCTGTTAATGTGAGGAAGACTCTGTTTCCAGAAATTCATACCCTGAGACAAAAGCTTAAGGGTGAACTTCTTTATTTTATTAGCATATTTTGTAGATTTTTCTCTACCTGCAAAGGTAAATCTATTTCATGTTGCAGTGCTGGGGAATATTTCTATTTTTAGAAGATTTTATTTATGAGAGAGAGAAAGAGGAAGAGTGAAAGTGTGCTCACAGGAGCAGGGGGAGAAGCAGACTCCCTGCGGAGCAGAGCCCGACCTGGAGCTCAAATCCAGGACGCTGAGATTTTGACCTGAGAGAGACATAGCGAGAGAGGGAACACAAGCAGCGGGGGTGGGAAAGGGAGAAGCAGGCTCCCTGTAGAACAGAAGGCCGGATGCAGGGCTCGATTCCAGGATCCTGGGATCATGAACTGAGTGGAAGGCAGACACTTAACAACTGAGCCACCCAGGCACCCAATATGGATTTATAATGTCTTGTATATTATGATGGTCACAAATTATTCTGTTTTTTGGCCAAGCATTGTTTGTACAGAAGCCTTTGAAAATATATCTTTGTGATTATTTCAATAGGGGAAATGTATGGACCTGATGTGGTGGTACCATCTGAGTTGTCTTCATTCTAAACGCAAGTCTAATTAAGTGTCTCCCACACTATAGTCCTTGAAACTCCCCCATAGCTAAATTAAAATGCCTTTACTTTATTATTTACTTCCACCGACCCTTTTGGGATTTCTATGTCTTATCTTAACTACAGTTTTACCATTTCAGGATTATGAAGCATTCAATGGTTCTCACAAGCAGAACTCTGTAAAACTATGATGTAATAAAATTTCAATTCCAAAGAGAGTCCCTCATACAAATTTGATTCTGCATTATACTTATTGTTTTTTATTATGGATAGACATAGAAAACAACCAGATGAAAAATCAGTCCAGTATGTCAGGACGCTGCATTAAAGGCAAGTCCATTAGGTTGTTCAAAAAAAATTTACATAATGAAGTTCTTTTTACATGTACAGCCAGGACAAGTTTTTTTTTTCCCACTCCTTATGAATTTATTTACCTCCTTTTATTAGATAATGAGAGCATTATAACTGACTGTTCTCCATTTCTGTTTTGATTTATAGGAAGCCTTAGCCAAAATTTGTGTTCCAAGTTACATTGTCAGCCTAGGTATTATTGGTACCTTTTTCTACAGGATTGTTGCTCAGTTATTAGCTGTATGTTATCAGCTGTATGTTGTTATCAGCTACATGTTAATTGTAGCACATGAGAAAGAAAAAAATCTTTTGTTATTGAGTTGCTTACTTGTAGTAAATTTAGGGGAAAAAAAAAAAAACAATAAAAATTCCAAGCACTGGAATACCACTTCATGCATAGGAGTTCAGGAAAATAGATTACTATGACCTGGAAGGCATTTAAAAAATATTAGAAGTTCCCATGTTTCATACCATGTGAATTAAGGAGAGGTTACGGTTAGGAATAAGAAGTGTAAGGGTTGAGTACCCGCAAGGTACGTTTGAAGGACGGTGAGGAAGCTTTCCATTCTTATAAATAGAAACTTAAGAATAAAATATGATTCAGCTTTGGATAAAATTAATACAAATTATTTTTGTGGTTAAACTTTAAGACCAGTATTTTATAACGTCAAGTGCTGTGAATTACCTAAGCACAAGGATAAAAATTATCAGTAAAGTAATGTAGAGAGACTTGTGGAAGATTTATATCCGAGTGACTATGAAAGCACAAGGGGAAATGACTGAGTATGGTAAAAAGATTTCACTTTAAATGTATAAGATTCCAAGTCTTATTATCTTCCATCGCGAAAAGCAAGAAACTCTCTACTTTCTAAAGTCCTTCTTAAACTACTCAAAGCAAATTATTACTTGCAATAATTTTTCAATTATTAAACAAAAATACTCATGTAATCCTGGAATCTAAACCAATCTAGATACATGGAAAATACATCTGCTCCTTTAGCTTACAGAATGAGTGTGTTTAATATGGGAAAAGTAGTTTGTGAATCAAATAATGAATGTGTTAAACCAGACCCTTTGCATAGTGAAGTACGCAAGACTATAAATTAATTAAGAAATTCAGATTCCTTAAGTCCCTGGGAAGATTGTATTTAATGCATGCTTTGCAGGTTCAGACACGAAGGCAATGATGGGGAGCAGAATAGGCCACCTTCATATATGCCGCTCTGGTATGCGGATTATTTCCAGCTGACGATAACTGGGGCCCAGCCAACTCAGGAAAACCTTTACCTCTCCATAACTGCCTAAAATAATTTAGCTGGGGGCTAGCCCAGGAAGAAAGCTATTCCCAGAGATAGTTATTTTATTTGAAAGACTTACCTGCAGGGCAGAGCAAACATCCGATTATCATACAGCTGTTCTTATTATTTTTCTGTGAATTGCCTTCCTCCCTTTTGAAGGCCCACACCCTTATCATCTTCTTTTTTTTTTTTTAAGATTTTATTTATTTATTTGACAGACAGATCACAAGTAGGCAGAGAGAGAGGAGGAAGCAGCTCCCTGCTGAGCAGAGAGCCTGATGCAGGGCTCCATCCCAGGACCCTAGGATCATGACCCGAGCTGAAGGCAGAGGCTTAACCCACTGAGCCACCCAGGCGTCCCACCCTTATCCTATTCCTTAGCTCAGGGTGGCACATAAGTCTCAATTACTTGACTGCCTTTGAGTCTTATGTGTTTATGCGACTCCTGTATGTAGGCAATGTTTACCTCCTATTAATCTTGCATCACTGTAATTTTTAGACTAGCCAAAGAACCTAAAGGAAAGAAGGAAACACTTTTTCCACCCCTGCAACAACACAATACATTGACTGATGGATGGATGGATTGCTCCAAATTGTGAAATATGAAAAAAGTATAAATATGAATTAGATGACTAGGGTTAAACATGAGAACCTCAGGATAAAACACATTAGATTTCTCTCTTAGGCAGTAGAAAGTCAGAGAATGTTCATCTGAACTATGACTCTGGTAACTAAAGATATTTACATCTTTACTATCTTTTATTTTTCAAGTTTTTATTTAGATTCTAGTTAGCTAACATATGGCGTAATTTTGGTTTCAGGAGTAGAATTTAGTGTTTCATCACTTAAGTATAACACCCAGTGCTCATCACAAGTACCCTCCTTAATGCATCTTTACTATCTTAACATGAAAACCTAAGAGAATCATTAGGTTTAGATATAAGATAGAAATAGTTTAAATTGGAGAAGTTTCATAAGAAAAATAAATGAAGGAAAAAATATACATATATATATCACGACTGAGAAACAAACTAATCAAGCTTTGGTTTCCCATGAAAAATCAGGTATCCAAAAATTGGGATACACCCCTTCTGTGCAAAAATTTTCCAAAAGTGAGTAGTATCTGCCACTTTAGAACTGCAAAATAATGTTCTTTGGCCACAGTCCCTACCATTGCCTATTGCATACTGGCTTATTTTTTTCATTTACCTTGTTGTCTTTTAATTAGAATAGTTTTCCTGTCCCTTTGGGGAATGACTTTGGCGTCTTCAGTTTAAAGTCATCCTGGTGGATATTTAAAAAAAAAAAAAAAATCACCCTGGGGTAAAGTGACATAATCTATTCCATATAACCAGAATGAAACATACACAATAAAGTCCTCTAAAAGAAATAGTCTATGGGGTTCAAGTGTAGATTTTCTTAATTATAAGTGTATAAACTGTTACCTAATCTAGATTTTACATTGTAGATTAAGATGCTCAACATTTCTGAAACATCTACCTTGAAATAGATGCTATTACAATAAGACTAGATGCTTATATGTATATATATGAAACAAATTCCCTGACTGTTATGGTTTCTGGGGCCATTGCAGAAAGTAGCTTATGCAAATGTAATATAAGACTATACTAGCAAAAGATTATGGGTACTCAGAGAAGACACAGCTCATTACGCATAAGTGAGCATGTGGTTTGGGGTAGGGATTTAAGTGGGGTGTTCAGAAACTAAGACTTCACAAAGAAAGCTTTACTAGAACTGTATTCAAGAACTGTAATTTTAAAGAATATAAGAAAGAAAAAAGCAATTTGGAAAAAGAACACTAGCGTTCATTCATGCATGAATGCAAACCCACAATGATAAAATGATTGTGGGGATATTTGCACACAAATTAAGATTGTTGAAAAATAAAATTAACACACTGCAAACTGTTTATTTACTATAAAACAGCAATAATTCTGACTTAAATGGTTATTTTCCCTGAATATTAATTTATGATTCTAATTAATTTTCTTGACCATTTTTAAAATTCTTTAAGCCCATTTGCATAGTCTTTTCAAAAGAATCAATACAGTATAGTCTCACTAAAGATAAGCCAAATGTCTTCCTCTACTTTCTTCTAAGCTTACTAAACAACGGGGTTGTCTTGCCTTTATTCAGAAAGTGAATACTTCAGATTTTACTGCATAAATAACATTTTCAATTTTTAATTTCAGAATAGTAGACATGATAGAAGAGAAAAATATCATTTTAAAACATATTGTAAAATCTATTTTATCTTCATTTATCGTGTGATTTAGATATTAGTACATGATTCCATTTGCAAAAGCATGCATTCTAGACTCTCTCTGAGCTCTTTCTTAAGTCATAGAGGAAAAAACTCACACTGAAGCTTCTCATACCAAATTTTTGAGCTGCACTTTCTTTCTTTTAGTTATGTTAACATTCATTAAAGTAATTCTACTAGTGGATTTGGCAGAGCTAACATCAGGCTTTAATTTATAAGGGTAAGTTTTGTAAAGAATCTCTCCGTTCTTTGGCTAAGAACTGACATTTTATGTATGATTAAAAGTTTATGTGCTTTAGTTTGGAATGAGAACTGTTGAGCATATTGTGTAGAAACAGATTTATGGCACAAAATGTTTTCAATGAAAAAAAAAATGGCGGTGTCATGCTTCTTTCTCTTAAAGCTATCTTTTGATTCTGATTTTCTTTCTGATACTTGCTCCTGCTCATTCTCTCTCTCTTGAGATGTGAATACTTAAATTGGACAAATTCAATTACCTCTCAATTTCTCTTTTGTCTTTCAAAAAACTAATTAGAAGTTATTGAGTTAAAAACTGTTTGTGGTTTTAAAATACATTAGAACTGTGGAATTCAAAGCACTGTTGGATGCATAAACTTTCTGTTTTCTAATCAGTACATCACTGAAGCAAATATATTTCTATAAGAATGGTAAATATATAAGTACTTTAAGGATTAACTGAGGTGAATCTAGGGATGGTAGTAGCATAAAATGTTTAAGCGGATGCAACTTTGGAAAAATAAGTTCTATGTATCCACTTACAATATATGTCGAATTCTTACTCTATGGAGGGCACAGTACCAGAGCCTAAGAATGTAATCAGGCATAATCTTTGCACTCACAGAGTATATGATTCAGTGGAAGAGACTAAATTAAAAAAATTAAAAAAAAGACATCTGGCCACTCCCAGGTTTCATAGTGGAAGTACAAAGGCTCTGTTTTCTTTTTTCTTTTTTTTTTTTCTTTACCAATGAGTAGATCCATTGAAATGCCTACAAAAGACAGAGACCTCAGGAACTGAAGCCTGCATGGAGATGTTTTAAAGGTTAGGCAACTGTGATATTTATAAAATGGTAGTAAATCTCCCTTGCCTAAGGGAGCCTAGACTTCCAAAACACTAAATCCTGGCTATGGTGGTTTGTTTTGTATGATTTTTTGTGATGCAATCTTCCTAGGGGAATAGTGAATTCATTCACTTATTAATGTATAATTTGTCAATTTTGATAAATTTATAAAGTAAACATATAGAGAACAATTAAATTATATGAAGGAAGGGAAACCTAATCTAGTTTGGAATGACAGTGAAGGCTCCTGAGGTAATGGTACTTGATCTAAGTCTTACAGAATGAAGAGGAATTTGTTTAGTGATAAATGGGAAACAAGTTATATCAGACGAAATTAGCCTGAGAAGACCCTGAGTAAAATGGAATACTGAATACTTTGGATGAACTGATAGAAAACCATACAGATAGAAGGGGAGAAGGTTGGAGAAATACACAGGAGACAGATGACCAGTCATAGTGTGTGTGTGTGTGTGTGTGTGTGTGTGCGTGTCTGTGTGTGCGTGTCTGTGTGTGTCTATGTCTCTGTGAGCATGTGTGGGTGTGTACATCTGTGTATATTTAAAAATAGGTAAAGGAACCTGCTGAAAGATTTGAAGCACTGGCCTGAGGTGATTATGTTTGAATTGTGAGCAGGTCTTCTGCTTGCTGTTGTGAGGAAAAGATGAGGAGAATTTAGTATAGTTGTGGGGAAATGAGAAAGGAAACTGTGGATAGCAGTCACTTAACTTGAGAAGAAGTAGATGGATATAAAATTCATTTGGAAAGTAAAAATGATAGATTTTGATGATGATTGCATAAAGGAGAGAGAGGAGTTCACTGTCAAGGATTTTATTTATAAATCAAATGAAGAATAAAATTTTTGTAATATAATCTAGGGGAAAAATTAAG
The DNA here is from genome assembly GCF_022355385.1 of Mustela nigripes. Taxonomy (NCBI): domain Eukaryota; kingdom Metazoa; phylum Chordata; class Mammalia; order Carnivora; family Mustelidae; genus Mustela; species Mustela nigripes. Next base: position 186,142,551 of record NC_081558.1, read on the forward strand.
TTCCATTGTAAATTTTGCTTAACATAATTCCCACTTTGATGAAAAGACCAAATCAAGGAAACCTCAAAATTAAAATAAAATGTGGTTCTCTGTTGTTATAGTGTAACATAGCACCGATTAGGAAATGACCTGGATATGTTGTCTAGTTATAAAGGCAAATACACTATGAAAAAAGAAAAGATAAGAACTATGGGGAAAAAATCCAGTGGCCATACATATATACATGCATTTTCTTTAGATTCTCTACTGACAAATAAAATGTTTCCCAATTTATTGAGGTGACTTTTCAGCACAAACAAAATAAACCAAAAGTATAAGAACCGGTAACAAAGAATTTTTTTTTTATTGCATCTCTAACAAAATTACATAAAGGGATTTCACAATATCCTCTAGTGTAGCCAGCTTCCTTCAGGCATGTGCCATATTATTACGTCTATGCCTTATTCATCTGTGCATCTCCAGTGGCCTGAATACTCCTGGCCATATAACTCTGGAATATCTACTGAGTCTGTGTAAATATTAAATAACTGCCTTAGGTCATGGGGCTCATAAGAAAACAAGAAAAAGAAAAAGAAAAGAAATACAGCTGTGTCTCCTTTCTCATAGTATGATATTCTTTCTGCTGAGTTTATTTTGTGTCTTTAAACTGACTTGTCCTTTCCCTCTCCATTCAGCCAAAACACACCACTATGGGCAAGTCCCTGGGACCTCTAGTTATTCAGAAACCATTTGGAATGTTGGCCTTGTCCTTATTTCAAACCAGTCCTTTTTTCTCCTCTGTTCATTTTGCTTCATCTAACTATTGCCTCATTGATACTCCTATGAATCTGAAGATTACCTAGTGTTTTACAGGTACCAGGTCTTGACAGGTCAGTATTTATCTATGTCCGCTATCAGTAGGTGTTTGCCTCCTGCTGCTCAGATGAGCCCACAGTCTGATTTAGCCCACCTTATAATTGGTTTAACCTGGTACTAGTCAATGTGTTCAACTGCCCTATTCCTTCTACCACACTTTGGCCTCTGTCTCAGAAACAAAAATCTATTACTGTTCAGAATATATATATTTTTTATTTTTAAAGACTCATTTATCTATTTTAGAATGAGGGAGATGAAGAGGGGGTGGGGGAATGGCGAGAGAGAATCCTAAGCAGACTCCTCACTGAGCCCAGAACCTGTTTAGGATCAAAGCTGAAACCAAGAGTCAGATGTCCAACCAACAGAGACCCAGGCTCCCCAGTCCATAATATTTTAAAGCAGAATTGTATAATAATGGTAACAGATCAACCATCAACTAAATAATAAAGTGAGGGAAAAAACTCTTATGGAGATCTGAAGGACAACACATCTGAAAGAATCAATAGCATGTCTCATCAAATTTAGGAAGTATGCAATATGTGATAAGTGTTTTTCTTTTTTTTTTTTTTAAGATTTTATTTATTTATTTGACAGAGATCACAAGTAGGCAGAGAGGCA